>NC_068551.1:7892035-7904535 GCF_026212275.2 Microplitis demolitor | reverse complement strand
CGCACCCTGTGGAATATAATGCAGCAATCAACACTACCAGGAAGAAACCCAGATGGCAGGAAGAAGATCTTCGACGTTTTGCCCGAGAAGAAGCCCGTACGTCACCTTCCGTCCCTCATATGAACATGCACTTATTTCGTCTAGTCAAGACTGACCCACCGAGGAATCTTGATGCAATAAGAAACATGCGAAGGAAGCCTAAGTACATCGAACTTGTTGAACAATATCGACAGGAAGCGTTACTGAGCCAACCTACTACTAACACCTCACGTACTGATCGTGGGGCCTTGCAGTCACAGACAACTTATGCTATTCAGTGCCCAAGTCTATCGGAACCTTCGGGATCAGCTGACCAACCACAACTGCTAAGCAGTTCATCAGATCCTCATAGCGACAATACGCAAGCTCCTACAACGAGTGAACCATCTGTTGAGCCGAATTATCAATTCTTAGCTCAATTAAATTATAGACTATTTTTTTTATTATTTCTAATATAAGTGTATTGTTATTGTAGTGCATAAGTAATATTAATTTATAAGACCAGTCACTAATATATACATATATATTTACTGAATTTTACTATTTATAGATATACAAATGCATGGAGTGAACAGGTACTAGTTCCCTGATCGGATTTACCTCATTCCATAATTACAAGAGTATATAAGATATCTTTATATAATAAAAGTAATAATTTTGCAGAGTATCTTTTTAAAATGAGACATTTTTTGTATATCTCAACCTTAGTTATAATTGAATATATTTTGTACGTTTAAATTTCAAAAATCACAATTCTATCTATTGTAATTGTATGAAGCGCCTCCTCCGAAGAGATCACCAGACGTAGTACCTACTCCAATGCTCAGAAAGTCACAAAGTTTAAAGTAAGAACTAAAAAAATTTTATTAGTTGCTTACTTTACTATGGTATGTATTGTATATATATAGATATCTATAAAAACGATCTTCATTATTTTAAAGATCTACCGATATGAATGAAAAAATGGGCTAAGAGAAAAAAAAAAAAAAATTTTTTTTAAAGGGCTGGGTGGGACTGATCTTTTCGGAGGAGGCGCTTTATACAATTACTATAGAACTTCACTTACAGGTAAGTTCGTTTAATCGTTAAATTGTATTACGCGCCTTCTCCTCAAGATCACCAGACGTAGATGTTTAAAGAAGAGTATCGGGAGATTCATGAGTATTAATAAAAAATTTTTTTTTTTTTTTTTAAAAAGAAACAATTATTTTATTATTATCTTCATCATTCGCAACCCTTATCAAGAGGGTATTTTATTCGTTTCGTTAGTATTCTTAGGAACACTAACATCGATGAGTGCGAATAAAAATACGCAGATCACAGCCGGTATAGGATCTCAGGTGGATTTACGGGGCCCAACCGGAGATAGTAGCGACATGGAATCAATCATAAGCCGAGACTCTAGTAGATTACCGCCAAGAAAGCGTGCAGCCCCTTCACCGCCCCAAATAAAGTCCTTACGCCAACCGATGCCCCTTACTTCAGAGGAGATAACCGATATGAGCCACAAGGTATCGACGTACTATAATCGAGCCAGAACTGCAGTCAAGGATGATAAAACGCAGAGAGGTATCGATATGTCTAACGCGCTTACAGTTATGTTCAATTCATACAACAAGTTAGCCAATGCAGTCAGCAAACTATCGACTCGTCTGGAAATGCTGGAGGACCTGAATGAATTTTTTGGTGGCAACAGTAGTAACCCTTGTATGCTAGGTTGTAGTAAGGATGAGTTGATGGGAGAAATTGGAAGCCTTGTAAGGAAAGAGGTAACCGAAGCAGTAAATGCGATCTCAAAACGGGATTCACAAGCTCCGTCTTATGCCGAGATGTCAAGGAGGAACTTTTCAAGTGGGAATGACCACAACGCCAGATCCACGGCACATGAAGTCAGACCCAAACGTAATCTTATAGACCTGATTGTTGAGCCTATGGTTGGCATGTCCTCCAGGTTTAAAGACTCTTTAGAGGTTAAAAAGACCCTGATGTCAACAATCACAGCAGCAACCTACGATATTAAATGTGCCCACTTGTTTACCTTAAGGGATAAATCTGTACGTATGCTAGCAGAATCGGTTGATCTGGAAAGACTTCGAAACGCTGACGAACTGAAGAAAGCAGGATTAACTATACGGGAAAAACTGAAACTCAATCCAAGATTAATTGTCCTAGGTGTGCCGCGTGAAATAGTCAATGAAGATATACCCGAAATAATAGTCTCACAAAATCTCCCTGAATGCGACAGTAGCCAAATTAAGGTAGTATACCGGTATCCATGTAAAGATGGACGTTTCAGGGCAAGTGCTGTGATTGAAACCACACCAGAGATCAGATCCAAGATCCTAAATAATGGGGGAAACTTATACATGGGATACTCGTCTTGTCGTGTTGACGACCACATTCTAGTCAAGCAATGTTTCAAGTGTTTGGGATTCGATCACTTTGCCAAGGATTGTCAGAAACAGCGGGACATATGTGCCAATTGCGCAGGAAACCATTCAACGAGATCGTGCGGAAGGGATCAGCCGCTTAAATGTAACAATTGCTGTGTAGCCAAACTAGGAAGTACCACACACTCAGCATTTGATAAAACAAACTGCTCAATTCTAGCAAGAAGAGTGCGCGAAAAGGCGTGGAGCATCAACATGAACCATGAGTGAGCGATTACATGGCTTTATCACGCAGGTGGAGGCTGGGGTGAGCTCCCCGCCGGAGTCCAATCCTGTCGCTAGCAGGTCTCGGACGTCTCCACAACCAAGCGTGTCCCAACCTACCAGCCGCTGTCGTCATCTCAGAGATAGCGAACTAACAGCTCAAACTCGTCCCCGTCAAGGGGACAATCTCACCGTAAACGTCATAATCCTATTGATAAGTTGTAGGGACGGTGTCACTATATCATCCCGCGGTGGGCCCAACCTTTCTACTCTCGAAAACCATGAATCGGGTGCCTTAAGGTCTAGCCAGTCAGCCGTTCAACCACCCGTAGCGTTACCCGGACACGGATGCAATTGGTATGCTAAGAGCTTTGGATCTCCTGCTGGTCTAGGACTCCATAAGCGTAAGGCGCACCCTGTGGAATATAATGCAGCAATCAACACTACCAGGAAGAAACCCAGATGGCAGGAAGAAGATCTTCGACGTTTTGCCCGAGAAGAAGCCCGTACGTCACCTTCCGTCCCTCATATGAACATGCACTTATTTCGTCTAGTCAAGACTGACCCACCGAGGAATCTTGATGCAATAAGAAACATGCGAAGGAAGCCTAAGTACATCGAACTTGTTGAACAATATCGACAGGAAGCGTTACTGAGCCAACCTACTACTAACACCTCACGTACTGATCGTGGGGCCTTGCAGTCACAGACAACTTATGCTATTCAGTGCCCAAGTCTATCGGAACCTTCGGGATCAGCTGACCAACCACAACTGCTAAGCAGTTCATCAGATCCTCATAGCGACAATACGCAAGCTCCTACAACGAGTGAACCATCTGTTGAGCCGAATTATCAATTCTTAGCTCAATTAAATTATAGACTATTTTTTTTATTATTTCTAATATAAGTGTATTGTTATTGTAGTGCATAAGTAATATTAATTTATAAGACCAGTCACTAATATATACATATATATTTACTGAATTTTACTATTTATAGATATACAAATGCATGGAGTGAACAGGTACTAGTTCCCTGATCGGATTTACCTCATTCCATAATTACAAGAGTATATAAGATATCTTTATATAATAAAAGTAATAATTTTGCAGAGTATCTTTTTAAAATGAGACATTTTTTGTATATCTCAACCTTAGTTATAATTGAATATATTTTGTACGTTTAAATTTCAAAAATCACAATTCTATCTATTGTAATTGTATGAAGCGCCTCCTCCGAAGAGATCACCAGACGTAGTACCTACTCCAATGCTCAGAAAGTCACAAAGTTTAAAGTAAGAACTAAAAAAATTTTATTAGTTGCTTACTTTACTATGGTATGTATTGTATATATATAGATATCTATAAAAACGATCTTCATTATTTTAAAGATCTACCGATATGAATGAAAAAATGGGCTAAGAGAAAAAAAAAAAAAAATTTTTTTTAAAGGGCTGGGTGGGACTGATCTTTTCGGAGGAGGCGCTTTATACAATTACTATAGAACTTCACTTACAGGTAAGTTCGTTTAATCGTTAAATTGTATTACGCGCCTTCTCCTCAAGATCACCAGACGTAGATGTTTAAAGAAGAGTATCGGGAGATTCATGAGTATTAATAAAAAATTTTTTTTTTTTTTTTTAAAAAGAAACAATTATTTTATTATTATCTTCATCATTCGCAACCCTTATCAAGAGGGTATTTTATTCGTTTCGTTAGTATTCTTAGGAACACTAACATCGATGAGTGCGAATAAAAATACGCAGATCACAGCCGGTATAGGATCTCAGGTGGATTTACGGGGCCCAACCGGAGATAGTAGCGACATGGAATCAATCATAAGCCGAGACTCTAGTAGATTACCGCCAAGAAAGCGTGCAGCCCCTTCACCGCCCCAAATAAAGTCCTTACGCCAACCGATGCCCCTTACTTCAGAGGAGATAACCGATATGAGCCACAAGGTATCGACGTACTATAATCGAGCCAGAACTGCAGTCAAGGATGATAAAACGCAGAGAGGTATCGATATGTCTAACGCGCTTACAGTTATGTTCAATTCATACAACAAGTTAGCCAATGCAGTCAGCAAACTATCGACTCGTCTGGAAATGCTGGAGGACCTGAATGAATTTTTTGGTGGCAACAGTAGTAACCCTTGTATGCTAGGTTGTAGTAAGGATGAGTTGATGGGAGAAATTGGAAGCCTTGTAAGGAAAGAGGTAACCGAAGCAGTAAATGCGATCTCAAAACGGGATTCACAAGCTCCGTCTTATGCCGAGATGTCAAGGAGGAACTTTTCAAGTGGGAATGACCACAACGCCAGATCCACGGCACATGAAGTCAGACCCAAACGTAATCTTATAGACCTGATTGTTGAGCCTATGGTTGGCATGTCCTCCAGGTTTAAAGACTCTTTAGAGGTTAAAAAGACCCTGATGTCAACAATCACAGCAGCAACCTACGATATTAAATGTGCCCACTTGTTTACCTTAAGGGATAAATCTGTACGTATGCTAGCAGAATCGGTTGATCTGGAAAGACTTCGAAACGCTGACGAACTGAAGAAAGCAGGATTAACTATACGGGAAAAACTGAAACTCAATCCAAGATTAATTGTCCTAGGTGTGCCGCGTGAAATAGTCAATGAAGATATACCCGAAATAATAGTCTCACAAAATCTCCCTGAATGCGACAGTAGCCAAATTAAGGTAGTATACCGGTATCCATGTAAAGATGGACGTTTCAGGGCAAGTGCTGTGATTGAAACCACACCAGAGATCAGATCCAAGATCCTAAATAATGGGGGAAACTTATACATGGGATACTCGTCTTGTCGTGTTGACGACCACATTCTAGTCAAGCAATGTTTCAAGTGTTTGGGATTCGATCACTTTGCCAAGGATTGTCAGAAACAGCGGGACATATGTGCCAATTGCGCAGGAAACCATTCAACGAGATCGTGCGGAAGGGATCAGCCGCTTAAATGTAACAATTGCTGTGTAGCCAAACTAGGAAGTACCACACACTCAGCATTTGATAAAACAAACTGCTCAATTCTAGCAAGAAGAGTGCGCGAAAAGGCGTGGAGCATCAACATGAACCATGAGTGAGCGATTACATGGCTTTATCACGCAGGTGGAGGCTGGGGTGAGCTCCCCGCCGGAGTCCAATCCTGTCGCTAGCAGGTCTCGGACGTCTCCACAACCAAGCGTGTCCCAACCTACCAGCCGCTGTCGTCATCTCAGAGATAGCGAACTAACAGCTCAAACTCGTCCCCGTCAAGGGGACAATCTCACCGTAAACGTCATAATCCTATTGATAAGTTGTAGGGACGGTGTCACTATATCATCCCGCGGTGGGCCCAACCTTTCTACTCTCGAAAACCATGAATCGGGTGCCTTAAGGTCTAGCCAGTCAGCCGTTCAACCACCCGTAGCGTTACCCGGACACGGATGCAATTGGTATGCTAAGAGCTTTGGATCTCCTGCTGGTCTAGGACTCCATAAGCGTAAGGCGCACCCTGTGGAATATAATGCAGCAATCAACACTACCAGGAAGAAACCCAGATGGCAGGAAGAAGATCTTCGACGTTTTGCCCGAGAAGAAGCCCGTACGTCACCTTCCGTCCCTCATATGAACATGCACTTATTTCGTCTAGTCAAGACTGACCCACCGAGGAATCTTGATGCAATAAGAAACATGCGAAGGAAGCCTAAGTACATCGAACTTGTTGAACAATATCGACAGGAAGCGTTACTGAGCCAACCTACTACTAACACCTCACGTACTGATCGTGGGGCCTTGCAGTCACAGACAACTTATGCTATTCAGTGCCCAAGTCTATCGGAACCTTCGGGATCAGCTGACCAACCACAACTGCTAAGCAGTTCATCAGATCCTCATAGCGACAATACGCAAGCTCCTACAACGAGTGAACCATCTGTTGAGCCGAATTATCAATTCTTAGCTCAATTAAATTATAGACTATTTTTTTTATTATTTCTAATATAAGTGTATTGTTATTGTAGTGCATAAGTAATATTAATTTATAAGACCAGTCACTAATATATACATATATATTTACTGAATTTTACTATTTATAGATATACAAATGCATGGAGTGAACAGGTACTAGTTCCCTGATCGGATTTACCTCATTCCATAATTACAAGAGTATATAAGATATCTTTATATAATAAAAGTAATAATTTTGCAGAGTATCTTTTTAAAATGAGACATTTTTTGTATATCTCAACCTTAGTTATAATTGAATATATTTTGTACGTTTAAATTTCAAAAATCACAATTCTATCTATTGTAATTGTATGAAGCGCCTCCTCCGAAGAGATCACCAGACGTAGTACCTACTCCAATGCTCAGAAAGTCACAAAGTTTAAAGTAAGAACTAAAAAAATTTTATTAGTTGCTTACTTTACTATGGTATGTATTGTATATATATAGATATCTATAAAAACGATCTTCATTATTTTAAAGATCTACCGATATGAATGAAAAAATGGGCTAAGAGAAAAAAAAAAAAAAATTTTTTTTAAAGGGCTGGGTGGGACTGATCTTTTCGGAGGAGGCGCTTTATACAATTACTATAGAACTTCACTTACAGGTAAGTTCGTTTAATCGTTAAATTGTATTACGCGCCTTCTCCTCAAGATCACCAGACGTAGATGTTTAAAGAAGAGTATCGGGAGATTCATGAGTATTAATAAAAAATTTTTTTTTTTTTTTTTAAAAAGAAACAATTATTTTATTATTATCTTCATCATTCGCAACCCTTATCAAGAGGGTATTTTATTCGTTTCGTTAGTATTCTTAGGAACACTAACATCGATGAGTGCGAATAAAAATACGCAGATCACAGCCGGTATAGGATCTCAGGTGGATTTACGGGGCCCAACCGGAGATAGTAGCGACATGGAATCAATCATAAGCCGAGACTCTAGTAGATTACCGCCAAGAAAGCGTGCAGCCCCTTCACCGCCCCAAATAAAGTCCTTACGCCAACCGATGCCCCTTACTTCAGAGGAGATAACCGATATGAGCCACAAGGTATCGACGTACTATAATCGAGCCAGAACTGCAGTCAAGGATGATAAAACGCAGAGAGGTATCGATATGTCTAACGCGCTTACAGTTATGTTCAATTCATACAACAAGTTAGCCAATGCAGTCAGCAAACTATCGACTCGTCTGGAAATGCTGGAGGACCTGAATGAATTTTTTGGTGGCAACAGTAGTAACCCTTGTATGCTAGGTTGTAGTAAGGATGAGTTGATGGGAGAAATTGGAAGCCTTGTAAGGAAAGAGGTAACCGAAGCAGTAAATGCGATCTCAAAACGGGATTCACAAGCTCCGTCTTATGCCGAGATGTCAAGGAGGAACTTTTCAAGTGGGAATGACCACAACGCCAGATCCACGGCACATGAAGTCAGACCCAAACGTAATCTTATAGACCTGATTGTTGAGCCTATGGTTGGCATGTCCTCCAGGTTTAAAGACTCTTTAGAGGTTAAAAAGACCCTGATGTCAACAATCACAGCAGCAACCTACGATATTAAATGTGCCCACTTGTTTACCTTAAGGGATAAATCTGTACGTATGCTAGCAGAATCGGTTGATCTGGAAAGACTTCGAAACGCTGACGAACTGAAGAAAGCAGGATTAACTATACGGGAAAAACTGAAACTCAATCCAAGATTAATTGTCCTAGGTGTGCCGCGTGAAATAGTCAATGAAGATATACCCGAAATAATAGTCTCACAAAATCTCCCTGAATGCGACAGTAGCCAAATTAAGGTAGTATACCGGTATCCA
Source organism: Microplitis demolitor (assembly GCF_026212275.2). Lineage (NCBI taxonomy): Eukaryota > Metazoa > Arthropoda > Insecta > Hymenoptera > Braconidae > Microplitis > Microplitis demolitor. The sequence goes on along the minus strand of NC_068551.1, from coordinate 7,896,014 downwards.
TGTAAAGATGGACGTTTCAGGGCAAGTGCTGTGATTGAAACCACACCAGAGATCAGATCCAAGATCCTAAATAATGGGGGAAACTTATACATGGGATACTCGTCTTGTCGTGTTGACGACCACATTCTAGTCAAGCAATGTTTCAAGTGTTTGGGATTCGATCACTTTGCCAAGGATTGTCAGAAACAGCGGGACATATGTGCCAATTGCGCAGGAAACCATTCAACGAGATCGTGCGGAAGGGATCAGCCGCTTAAATGTAACAATTGCTGTGTAGCCAAACTAGGAAGTACCACACACTCAGCATTTGATAAAACAAACTGCTCAATTCTAGCAAGAAGAGTGCGCGAAAAGGCGTGGAGCATCAACATGAACCATGAGTGAGCGATTACATGGCTTTATCACGCAGGTGGAGGCTGGGGTGAGCTCCCCGCCGGAGTCCAATCCTGTCGCTAGCAGGTCTCGGACGTCTCCACAACCAAGCGTGTCCCAACCTACCAGCCGCTGTCGTCATCTCAGAGATAGCGAACTAACAGCTCAAACTCGTCCCCGTCAAGGGGACAATCTCACCGTAAACGTCATAATCCTATTGATAAGTTGTAGGGACGGTGTCACTATATCATCCCGCGGTGGGCCCAACCTTTCTACTCTCGAAAACCATGAATCGGGTGCCTTAAGGTCTAGCCAGTCAGCCGTTCAACCACCCGTAGCGTTACCCGGACACGGATGCAATTGGTATGCTAAGAGCTTTGGATCTCCTGCTGGTCTAGGACTCCATAAGCGTAAGGCGCACCCTGTGGAATATAATGCAGCAATCAACACTACCAGGAAGAAACCCAGATGGCAGGAAGAAGATCTTCGACGTTTTGCCCGAGAAGAAGCCCGTACGTCACCTTCCGTCCCTCATATGAACATGCACTTATTTCGTCTAGTCAAGACTGACCCACCGAGGAATCTTGATGCAATAAGAAACATGCGAAGGAAGCCTAAGTACATCGAACTTGTTGAACAATATCGACAGGAAGCGTTACTGAGCCAACCTACTACTAACACCTCACGTACTGATCGTGGGGCCTTGCAGTCACAGACAACTTATGCTATTCAGTGCCCAAGTCTATCGGAACCTTCGGGATCAGCTGACCAACCACAACTGCTAAGCAGTTCATCAGATCCTCATAGCGACAATACGCAAGCTCCTACAACGAGTGAACCATCTGTTGAGCCGAAAGCTTTGCTGGAATCACGGCTAAAAGCTGGAAATAATTATTTGAATGCCGGTGGAGACAAGGAACCGGGAAAAAGATATCTGCAATTAGCAGTGGAGGCAGTTTTTCAGGGCAATAGCCCCGAAAGCCACTTAGAAAGGTGGTTCTACACGCGTTTCCCTGACCTCAAGAGTCCACCTCCAAAAACTAGGAGGTTTAATGGAGTCGCAAGACCTACATCCAAGAAAGCGCAGAGGAAAAGAGATTATGCAGCCGCGCAGACATTATGGCGTAAGAATATGTCCAAAGCAGCCAGTAAAATCCTCGATGGGGATGCAAATCAGCATAAGCAGCCAAGCTTAGCACAGCAAGAGGCCTTTTGGCGTCCTATCTTTGAAGAACCTAGTACAGGAGGGATACACCAGCCCGACAGTCGGCCGAGCGGTGCCAATAATCACGTTGTTAGGCCCATCTCTACAGCCGAGACGACCAAAGTGAAGCCGGCATCAAACACAGCAGCTGGCCCAGACCGCTTGAAAGTTGCAAGATGGAATAAGGAAGTCCCAGCTAGAATAAAAGCCATGGTAATGAACATTATGTTGTATTGGGGTCATGTACCACAAGTATGGAGAAACTCGAAGACCATTTTAATACCTAAGGAAGTAGGAACTATGGATCCCGCGAAATGTAGGCCTATCTCTATATCATCAGTGGTACTCAGGCATTTTCATAAGGTCTTAGTTAGCCGTTTAAGTCTGCGTAAACTGTTCGACGAAAGGCAAAGAGCATTTATTGCAGCCGATGGAGTAGCCGAGAATACATGTATCTTGTCTGCAGTTTTGGATGACGCTCGGAAGAAATTCAAGCAGCTTCACATTGGAATGATAGATGTGAGAAAAGCGTTTGACACTGTGTCTCATTGCTCTATACTGGTAGTCCTTAATGATGCTGATATGCCTGAACTTCTGGCTGAATATCTGAAAAACCTATATGAGGAGTCTGAAACTGTAATAGAGACCAAAGATGGGCAATCAAGCCCCATTCTCCAATTTTCGTTTCAATGGATTAATTTCCGAAATCCAATCCACATTTCGGAAATAAAAATATCAATATTGGTGATATTAATTTGAAATATAAAATAATTTATATGAAATAAAAATTAAATGTGACGTTTTCTTGAGTACAAAGAAAGGGAATGAAGATCGTTTTTATAGATATCTATATATATACAATACATACCATAGTAAAGTAAGCAACTAATAAATTTTTTTTAGTTCTTACTTTAAACTTTGTGACTTTCTGAGCATTGGAGTAGGTACTACGTCTGGTGATCTCTTCGGAGGAGGCGCTTCATACAATTACAATAGATAGAATTGTGATTTTTGAAATTTAAACGTACAAAATATATTCAATTATAACTAAGGTTGAGATATACAAAAAATGTCTCATTTTAAAAAGATACTCTGCAAAATTATTACTTTTATTATATAAAGATATCTTATATACTCTTGTAATTATGGAATGAGGTAAATCCGATCAGGGAACTAGTACCTGTTCACTCCATGCATTTGTATATCTATAAATAGTAAAATTCAGTAAATATATATGTATATATTAGTGACTGGTCTTATAAATTAATATTACTTATGCACTACAATAACAATACACTTATATTAGAAATAATAAAAAAAATAGTCTATAATTTAATTGAGCTAAGAATTGATAATTCGGCTCAACAGATGGTTCACTCGTTGTAGGAGCTTGCGTATTGTCGCTATGAGGATCTGATGAACTGCTTAGCAGTTGTGGTTGGTCAGCTGATCCCGAAGGTTCCGATAGACTTGGGCACTGAATAGCATAAGTTGTCTGTGACTGCAAGGCCCCACGATCAGTACGTGAGGTGTTAGTAGTAGGTTGGCTCAGTAACGCTTCCTGTCGATATTGTTCAACAAGTTCGATGTACTTAGGCTTCCTTCGCATGTTTCTTATTGCATCAAGATTCCTCGGTGGGTCAGTCTTGACTAGACGAAATAAGTGCATGTTCATATGAGGGACGGAAGGTGACGTACGGGCTTCTTCTCGGGCAAAACGTCGAAGATCTTCTTCCTGCCATCTGGGTTTCTTCCTGGTAGTGTTGATTGCTGCATTATATTCCACAGGGTGCGCCTTACGCTTATGGAGTCCTAGACCAGCAGGAGATCCAAAGCTCTTAGCATACCAATTGCATCCGTGTCCGGGTAACGCTACGGGTGGTTGAACGGCTGACTGGCTAGACCTTAAGGCACCCGATTCATGGTTTTCGAGAGTAGAAAGGTTGGGCCCACCGCGGGATGATATAGTGACACCGTCCCTACAACTTATCAATAGGATTATGACGTTTACGGTGAGATTGTCCCCTTGACGGGGACGAGTTTGAGCTGTTAGTTCGCTATCTCTGAGATGACGACAGCGGCTGGTAGGTTGGGACACGCTTGGTTGTGGAGACGTCCGAGACCTGCTAGCGACAGGATTGGACTCCGGCGGGGAGCTCACCCCAGCCTCCACCTGCGTGATAAAGCCATGTAATCGCTCACTCATGGTTCATGTTGATGCTCCACGCCTTTTCGCGCACTCTTCTTGCTAGAATTGAGCAGTTTGTTTTATCAAATGCTGAGTGTGTGGTACTTCCTAGTTTGGCTACACAGCAATTGTTACATTTAAGCGGCTGATCCCTTCCGCACGATCTCGTTGAATGGTTTCCTGCGCAATTGGCACATATGTCCCGCTGTTTCTGA
>NC_068551.1:7882035-7887035 GCF_026212275.2 Microplitis demolitor | reverse complement strand
GCGATACTTTGCCAAACACTAGAGAGTGGATGAATCGGGGAATTATGAACGTCCCCAGCATCTTGTGTCTTTGTTGTGGCTTGAGCGGCGCTTTGGTAGTCTTCCGCAATAGATCTTCAAGCTGGACAGATGGAGTGGCTGGACCTCTGGACGAAAACAGTACACCTAACTGTTTCCAGGCCTCCACCACACCCAACTGGGAAAGAGCGGCTCCAGCAATGAAGAACTGCGGAGTTGTTACAACTTTCATTTTCTTTTCACGGCCTGACGGAACGAGGGACAGACACCGACACTTTTGAGGCATTGGCTTTAGTCCTAGTTTCCTAAGTTCATCACACACATCACTAAGAGCGTCTTGAAGGCCCTCCTTAGTGCTGGCAACAATAGCTAAGTCATCAGCAAAAGCGAGAGCATTTATTCTGGTGCCTCTGAATCTGTATCCAACCGCCGAACTGATCCTTTTCAACACGCGATTCATGCCTAGATTAAAGATAATTGTGGACCACGGGTCACCTTGACGCACTCCTTGCTTTGGATGAACCGGTCTAGAGAGCCTACCATCGACTTCTAGTTCTGTACTGGCTGTTTCATAGAGCTTTCTGACATAATTCCTTAGTCTTCTGGGGATCTTGTTCTCCTTCAGTACCTCCGGAATCGCAAGGTGCGAGAAAGTATCGAACGCCTTTCGCACATCGATCATACCAATATGAAGCTGTTCCAATTCCGTCCAGGCATCATCCAATACTGCAGACATCACAAAAGTGTTTTCAGCGATACCGTCGGCATTGATAAAGGCCCTCTGACGCTCGTCGAAGAGATTGAGTCTTGACATCCGATCAGCCAAAATCTTGTGATAGTGCCGAAGCACAATCGATGATATGGATATTGGTCGATACTTCGCTGGATCCATGCTACCTGCTTCCTTGGGAATCAAAATTGTTCTTGAGTCACGCCATATCTTAGGGACATCGCCCCAGAGTAACAAAATGTTCATCACAGTAGCTTTAATCATCGTAGGAACCTCTTTCAACCATTTCCCCGCAAACAACTGATCCGGGCCTGCTGCTGTATTAGCAGAAGGCTTAATTTTGCTGACTTCGGCCGTAGATACAGGACAATCAACATAGTGATAGCCGGACTCGTCCTCTTTATCTGCCGTTGCCTCCACAGGTTCACTCGGTTCTTCGAAAATGGCCTTCCAGAACTCTTCTTGGACTTCCAGGGTCGGATGAGGCATGTCGTCAGTGTCACCATCTAACACCTTCTTGGCTGCCTTTGACATATTTTTCCTCCACAGAGTTTGGAATGCTGCATACTCCCGCTTTCTTCGATCCCTTCTCGAACATCGCTGCTGGCTCGGTTTGATTACGGGTGGTTCCTTAGGTCGTCTATTCTTCAGCTCCGGAAATCTTGCATAAAACCACTCAGTCAAATCACTTTCAGGGCTTACCTCGTTCACGACTTTCTCGATCGCAGAGAGCAAGTACTTTCGTCCAGGTTCACTCCTCCCGCCCGCATTCATATAATTTCTAGCTGCGTCAAGCCATTGCCGAATCTCATCGGTGCTATTAGGCTTCACTGGTTGAGCGATGTACATATCCTGACTATCACCTTTACTAGATAGACCGCCCATTCCCAGGATATTTGACTGACTACTGCCTGCTGTAAGTTCCTGAGGATCTTCTGCAATGCCGTTGGTGGCTTCGTCCCTGTAGGATATCACCAGATCCCTATATCTCTTCTGCCTCCTCAAAGATTTTAACGCATCGAACGTTCGCGCGGGATACATTTTAACAGTGTCGTAAAGATACTGATTAATATTGACTAGATCTGGACCGACGTTGGCCTCCTCTTTGGCAAGTCTATGCAAATCCTCATCTTGCCAACGTGGCTTCTTGCGGGTCACGTCGATTTCATCATTAGCTTCCACTGGATGTGCACGGCGCTTGTGTACTCCCAAGCCAGTGAGAGTAGTAAACGGACGTTCACACCATGGACACACATATGCCGTTCTTTCATCAGATGATTGCGCTACTTGGTTTAATGGACTCGATACTAGTTCTGGCAATTGCTGCGAATTACCCATTACATTATGATCGTCCTCGCTAAGGGGAAGTATTGGGACACCTCCCCCACACCTATCCACGTTGTTTAATTGGTTGTCAGCGAGGATATCCTCCGTAGAGGGGGTAGAGCGATTTACTTGGTTATCACGATGCCTTGCGACACCATGGCCGGATAGTTGTTGTTGTGTTAGGCGAGGGAGCCCTACTAGCAAAGAACGTAGCTCCGGCAGGACGCGACTCCCTGCTCCCTCTCCTGTTTTACGCCCTGGTTGCTTATTCATAGACGTAATTTATGTTGCGTGCCTTTTCTACCATTCTCCTTTTCAAAATAGGACAATTATCGCTATCCAGAGCGGAGTGAGTGTCGTCTTCAGAGCGCGCAGCCATACAATTACAACATTTCAGGGATACCTGACCACGGCATTGTCTCGTTGCATGTTTTCCCGCACATTTTCCGCAAACTTCCGCCTTGTCACACTGGGCCGCTAGGTGACCAAAATCCAAGCATTTGTAGCACTGTTTCACTTGTATGTGGTCGCCGATTCTGCATGCCGCATAGTCTATATACACCTTCTCCTTGGCTAGCAGCTTGGATCTCACACCTGGGTTCGTCTCAATGACAAAGCTAGTGTTATCACGCTCGGGCCTCACAGGGTATCTGTACTTCACGGTTATTGCCTCGAGACTCACCTCAGGAGCATTAGTCGCAATCAAAGACTCCACGAATTGCTCATTAGTTAGGGCCTTCGGTACTCCACGTATAATAAGTCGTGGTGCAAGCTTCGTTTTCTCCTGAACCATAAGACCAGAGCTCTTCAAGTCTACAGAATTTTTCAGCTTTTCCATGTCCACCGTCTCAGCTACTACACGTATCGCCTTCGTCGGAAGTGTGACCAAACGTATTACCCTCAGGTTGTAGTCCCTCGGCTTCACCTTCTCTTTAAACGTGTTCTTAATGTCAATCGCAGATCTAAATTTTGCCATAAAACCCACCATTGGAACTACTGTAAACTCAATCGTGTTGCTCGACGATGGTTTAAGACCTAGCAGTCCATAGAAATTGTTTGTCGTGCCGTTTGATGCACTCGCCTGCGCATAGGACTTGGAACTCAATGACGAAGGACCATTTCCAGAGCTTAGAACGCCTTTGATTTCAGTTACTGCTTGCTTCACTTCCTTCGCTAATATATCCTTCATATTGTTGTTTGACTCGTCGACGACGTCCATCCGATCTCTATCGTGCGCTTGTAGCTTTTCAGCGACGACTACAGCAACCTCACTTCTCACCAGGTCCGCTAAATCGTTTTTAATATCGTTTTTCATAGCTTGCAACTCACTGGAGACGTCGAGGCCTCTAATAGCATCATAAACCTCATCAAACGCATCAATTCTTGCGGCTAGTGACCGATAGGCCTCTACCACCTGCTGAAAGCACCCGGCTATTGCATTACCAGCAGTGACTAATCCAGCTGAGGTCATTTCGGGCTTCAGTGATCTTTTGTACTTATGAACATTCTCACAGAGTATTTCTAGGTCATTCAGTGATAATGGCAGTGGGTCTTTGAACGACAGTACTTTTGCTGGTGATGATGCAGCGCGCTTCCTATTGGGGAACTCTTCATTATTCAATGATGAGGTACTCCCTGACGTTATACGACTTTTGCCACTCCTCAGAGATCCAGTACTTGCAGGGGTAACAAAGTCTTTTGAGCCCTTTACTTTTTCTGACGACATTATTCAAAGAAAGAAGGAACAAGTAATGGAGCTGTACCCTCATGAACAATGATGAGCGCTTTTGTAGCAATGAGGTGATATACCCTCTTAATAGAAACGGCGGACAAGTCTTTGATGATGACAATGATAACTTATCGACCCGTGGATAAGTTATCGCTGAAGATGATGGTAACCCACCTACCGCAGTAAGCAAGTTACCATAAGAACACAAGTGATCGGTTACCGTCTACTGCAGAACACTTAGTACCATATAACCGCAACAGATGACGCGTCGATGTCAATTTAAAGAAAATTCACACAACACTAAAATCAGCTGATACACATGTCTAACCATACAATGAGCAATTATTTTATAAACTTTACAAAACTATAACACAGCACTCACTGCACAGAAAATCGATGTTTATATCTTGAAATGATCAGAAAATTTTTCCGCACTGGTTAAAAACACTCAAAAGAACTACATCACACTATAACCATTAGAAATGGTATAAAAGAGCAGAGCAAAAAATTAACTACTCCTCACTGTATAAAAGAGTCATAGTTACTCCTGCTGTTTACGAGCGCTTAAATGAATTTCTTCACATTGACATTCATCGCACTGAGCAGAAATCACATTGTGTCAACACCCGTAAGGGCCATCACAATGCTTTGTTTTAATTAGACAGTCGGACTTCCCTGGACCGTGCCAGTTCTGAGTTGAACGTTAAATGACGATCGAAAAGAATTATAACAATGCTTTCACATCGCTATAATCTCATAGCAAGAAAGATCCATGAGAGACCAAGGCACGGGACCGAGCTCAAATCCTGATGCGTGAACACCAATCATTTCGCCCAGGCCCGGCACGTCAGTCAACTCACTTCCCTATCAAGCCCGACACGCCCCGTTCCTCAGAGCCAATCCTTATTCCGAAGTTACGGATCCATTTTGCCGACTTCCCTTACCTACATTATCCTATCGACTAGAGGCTCTTAACCTTGGAGACCTGCTGCGGATATGGGTACGAACCGGCGCGACACCTCCACGTGTCCCTCTCCTGGATTTTCAAGGTCCGAGAGGAAGATCCGGACACCACTGCAATTGCGGTGCTCTTCGCGTTCCAAACCCTATCTCCTTGCTAAAAGTTTCCAGGGAACTTGAACGCTTATACAGAAAAGAAAACTCTTTCCGGACTTCCTGTCGATGTCTCCAGGTCAT
>NC_068551.1:7689535-7877035 GCF_026212275.2 Microplitis demolitor | reverse complement strand
GATATTTTATTCTTGCTCGGAAACAAGTAAGTCAATACTCGGTTTCATATTTGTATACTTCCTTTTAAGTTATACATAATATTATATAAACGCCGTAGCGATTTACCACATAAAGAGTCATTCAGTCATAGACATCGACCCGTGGTAGTGTTACGTTAATAGTATATATACTCGTCGTAGTCAGTATCCATCAGCGCTTACTCGAACTGCTTCAACTGACTACTCTTTCATACTAGTACAAGCCGGCGTAAAAAAGTATTATTGTCGCGAGCTGACTGCCTACCGCGTCAACTGCGGCAGATACTACGGTATCTCCCTGCATCTAAATTACATGTTGGTACTTGTATTATTGTTTTCAATATAATATTATTTATTTAATAAATTCTTTTTTTAAAAATGTTACTATAACAAGTGTATATTTGATTTATTGATAGCATTCCATACATACAATTTTATATATAAACTATCACAAAAACATCGTGTGGAAAATATTTAAACAAATAATATTATATTTATTTGCTATTCTGTAAACAAAAAAAAAATGATTAATTTAAATTATTAATCGTAAGGCTTAATCTTTTTCGATCATATACAAATTAATAATACATATAGTGTTAGCTTAGATAATATCCGGCAATAAAAATCTTTTTCATAATATTTATATAAATATTTATTTTTTAAATATATTTGTTTTAATTATTGTTTTAAAGAAAAGCGTAATAAAAATGAACGTTACACATATTTTAACAGCGTATTTAAAAATTATATATTTTACTATTTTTTTCCTATATCTAATTTCAGTTAACATGCTCCATGCATAAGAAAATCATGACTATCTTATTATTCATTCTCATATCATTGTAACAACATTTCGCTCAAGATATGTATATTTTTTAAGTGACAAGATACTTCAATTTATACTGTTACAAGTGACCAGATACTGTCAAATTATATTAACATATCATTATTTTATTAAAATTTTTTTTGGTTAAAAAAAAAATATATATATATATATATATATATATATATATATATATATATATATATATATATATCCAATCAGGAGAAAATGGTTCAATCTGATCATATGTACACGTAAGTTTAAGAATTCAAAAATAATTATACAAGTAAATATTAAAATTTCATATTATTTTCATTTTACATTCAGCAGTCGACTTTTTATGTAAAGTTTTTGTTATTCTGCTATGATATCAGCTACAACACACATTGGTTTCCAACGTTTTCGATATAAATATTTTATCTTCGAAATAAAAACTTTAACGATTCTTATTCATTTTACTTTTATATCTTATCAATCAATGAAAGTTGATGCTAAACTTTCAAATTTTAATTAAAATTAAATTAAGATAATTTATATTTGTTATTTTTTTATCCAGTCTCCATTAAATTTATTTCGAGTTATATTAACCAAATATCTTTTTTTCTACATATATTACTGATATTTAATTAACGTATAGCGGTATAAATTATATTATAATAAAAACATAAACATTGTAAAAAAATTAATTATGATATATATATAAAGTTATTCTATTTTCATTATTTATTAGGTTTTTCTTTATAACAAAATTCAACTTGAAAGTTCTCAAGACTAATGCATTTTTATAATTATTAAAAACATCATGTTGATATTATTTTTTCATAACTAATCATAGTAAATAGTCGCAGTTAAATTTAAATTATAAATTTACCTGCCACTTTTATTAATTATACATATTTATTTGAACTCTTATATTTTACGTTTTATTAATTAATTAATAATCAAATAAAAAATAAAACCTATTATTATTATGTTTACAAAACTCCAAATTGGCTTAGTATAAACTGCGGTAGAATTTGAGCTAGGCTTTAAGCGTAGTTACTTACGGCATGTGATTAGTCTCTAATAAACCGAACTGAAATAGATTGTACGCTATTATTAATTAACTAATAATCTTTATACCAAATAAAATATTTCAACTATAATCAATTTCTAACTATATTATGCACTACGTCTCTAAAAAATCTTTATTTAATTAAACTCTGTTACATTTCAATTTTTATGATTATTATTGAAATAAGTACCACTTTAACATTACTCTAATCTTTTTTTAATTTTCCGCTAAGAAAATTGTAAATTTTCAAAAATTCGGGAAGTTATTGCTTTCACTCCAATTTTCGAAGCGTGCGTGCATGATCCTTTTATAACTTGTGAACTAATTAACTGATTTAAATCGTTCTTGGGGCAATCGAAAGAGTTTGTTGGTCGTCAACTTTTCTGAAAATTTCAGATTATTTGATAGAGTAGACTTGAAGATATTTGAAATTACAAAAAAAAATTAGTTTTTTTTTTTTAATATCTCAGAAACGATCGACTTCAAATTTTAATCAGCTTTAGAACTTAATAAGACGCGTTGATTGCTACCTCGAACATCAAAATCGGCGTATTCGTTCGAGAGATCTCGACGGAAAAATAAATATTTAAAATCGCTTTTTTACGAATATCATTGAAACGAATAAATCAAACATTTCCAAAATTCAATCAGCTCTAGAACTCAATAAAACGCACTGATTGTTATCTCGAACATTAAAATCGGTTCATTAGTTCTGGATAAATTATAATATAATGTACTACAATATATTTAAAATCACACCAATTCTTCGTCTTCACGGTCTTTTCTGATTACCACATAACTTAATACTATTCGTTTTTTAGTTTAAATAGTGTACTATCAACAGAAAAATTGAAAAAACACCGTTTTTAACATTTTTCTCGGATATTTTAAATATTAACGCTATGATCTGAGTCAAAACTCATTCCAATTAATTACATTGTTTTCTATCTGAACACATTAATTTTATTGATCGTAACTGTGAACATAAATTTTAAGAAAACTTGTTTATTAATTATTTTCGATGTCTTGAATTTTCCCAGTTTAATATCGAACATTTCTGTTCTTAAGCTTAAAAAAACTAGTGTAAAGTATTGTCAAGTTAATTAAATTTAAACCCACCAATTTCCAGATTTTTTTTTTTAATTTTTTGGAAATTTCTCAAAAGCAACTTAATAAATCGATTCTAAAATCCAATGAGCTTTAGAATTTAATAAAACGCGTCGCATGTACTCTTTCCAATTGAGAACTTGAAATTTATATGAACCCAAGTTCTCACTGCAGCTCATTTGAATTCATCAACTCTGGTGGTGATAGGAATATCTGTAGATTATGGCTTCATTATTACCAAAAAGATTGCCTATATACTAGATTGTTTAAAATATAATAAGGTTAGAATGAAATTACCAGAAAATGGTGATAATTTTATGCGATTCAAAAATTATAAATTTAAAAATTCAGCACCCGTTGTTGTTTACTCTGATATCGAATGTACACTTGAATTTGAGTCTGATGAAGTTCAAAAGCACGTACCACAAAATGTAGCCTTTTGTAACCACTGTAGTTATGATAATTCATTGTCTAAATTTTAAATATATCGTTATGCTGATTGCATTAATTATGGTCAAAAAATTTCATAAAATTTATCAAAATCTATTAGAAACCATGAAATATTTTTCATTAAATTTTGTGTAAGGCCAAAACTTAAATTTTGTAAAATTTCATCCGAATATTTCCTTGGGGTCTTGATAATAATTTTGTCAAATTTTATGAATTTATAAAATTTCATTAAATTTTATGAAATGTCATGAAGAAATTTTTTCCCGGCAATTCCCATAAAAAATGGTATTTATTTGTATTCGATTATTTTTATTATTTATACTTAATTTAGTTATTGTAAAATATTTCAAATAAAAAAAATTACTCATTATTATTGATTTTTATCACCAACTTCATTCTTATTTATTATACATTCATTGATTTCTGAGATATTCAGTACATTAGAGTCTATAATATTAATTAATTTTGTTATACTCGATATTAACGGGGGGGGGGGGGGGGGGGTATGGGCTAAAAATCGAATTTTTTTTTCTTTCATTTTCTTATAGCTACACATTTTAAGAATATCGTCTCCAAATTTGAAGTCAATCAGAGCAAAACTTTCGAAGTTATTAACTAATTGGTCTTCGTAGAAATTAGAGGCTGAAGAAATCGAAGCTGCTGCAGGGACTCTACTTTATGGAGCTGGAATCGATGATTCAGTGGAAGTTAAAACAAAATTTTTTTTTTTTTTTTTTTTTTTTTTTTCATCTAAAACTTTAAACGCATTATTTTCGAAACTACTTTTTCAAAGTCCGTGACCACTGCTATTTTTAAACTACATTACCGATTCATTGCAAACTTGGTACACACTTTCTATGTATAAAAAACCTCCCCCCAACGTTGAGTTTTATAATTTTTTTTTACTTCAAGGGGGTTTCCCACCCCCAAAATGACGCAAATTTTCAGAAAAAAATGGTAGTTTTTATTTAAAATGATCACAAAAAATTGAAAAATGAGAAAAAAAATAATCAGGGAACGTTGGGGGGAGGTTTTAATAATACTTTGATTAAATTTCAATGGTTTTTTTTTTTTTTTTTTTTTTTTTTTTTTTTTTTTTTTTTTCAAATAATTTTCAGCTAAGATACACTGCTCACCGCAAATCATCTTTTTTTAAAGACGTTCTGGGAAAAGCTCCATCACCGGCTTGTTTGCGGATACTATTACCTAAAAAAATTACCTAATGTTGTTGAATATAAACTTAATAATGTTCAAAAGGTTTTAATAATATTGCTCAATCTATACGCCTAAAAAAAATTCATGAAAAAAGCGTTGTTTTTTACGATTTAGCCCATACCCCCCCCCCCCCTTAAATTATAAAAAGCTATGAAATGTACTTTCAATAGTTAAATTTTAATTATTTTATATTTTTTTATTAAAATTTTATATGCTAACAATTATAATAAACATTAAATTTAATTATAATTATTCAACAATTTTCTTATACTAATGCTTTATTGAGCTAGTCAACGGCAGAAGTAAGCTTACTGTACTCTATTGCTCATCGCTACTAACGCTGTGCATCGACCATCCAATAAACACTAACCAGCATAGTCTAACTTTTTTATAAATACTTTTTCCTTATTTTTATTACACACATTATTTTAAATCACATTCTATCTTTTCTTATTTTTTAAAATTATTTTTATTATCTACATTATGCAATTTTTTATTATTGATTAATCAAATTTTAATGTTTATATCTTTATTGCTTACAGTTTTGATTAAATTGTATTTAGTAAATAAATCATTAAATAGGAGAAACCAGGGTTAGTTGTCACAGTGATCATTTGTAGCGATCGGTTCATCAATCAGCGGCGAAGAATCGTGAAGGTATCACCTCCATTTCGATGCCGATACTTTGACGCCGATCAATGTTTGAATTTCGTTTGTTAAGTTGTCTATTATAATCTCTATGACAACCAACCCATGAGAAAACCAACCCCGATCTCCCCTATAAACGTTTGAAAATATTATCAGCAATAAGAAAAGCTTTTTAACATAATATTTTTATAATCCAATGAGTATTATTATTATGAAATTCTAAAGAAATAAACTTTTACTTATTCATAAATATACGAATAGTTCATGCATTTTATTGGGTATGCTTACGAGAAAAAATTCTTATCAATTTTAGTACAGACAGTTAGCAGCAAAATGTTTAAAATTTATTATAACTGGCTGATGTTAATTTTTTTTATAACTTTAAACAGAATTATTTACTTTGTTGTTCATTCACTTTTTCATCATTCACAATTCTTAAAATAATGTTCACGAAGATTTGTATATTCATTATTTATTTAATCAATATCATGCATCAATAAATAACACTATCAAAAAAATCCATACGGGAATCCAGCCTAGAGTCCTATATGGTTTACCAAATAACGTTTTCGGATGGATTCCCCCATATGCTTCCCTATATGAATCCAGCATATAGTACAGACAGTTAGATCCCGATATAGATTGTTACATGGGTTTCTATGGCAATCCACAGCATGTCAAATCCATATAAAAATCTGGTATGGATTCCCGTGTGGATTTTTACAAAGATTTAAACATCTCGATTGTCTACTAAAAAACTGTAAACTTTATTAATTTTAGTCATATTTATGAGAGTGGCCCAAAAAAAACCGACTGTTTTTTTTTTTTTTTTTTTTGAGTCTCTTATAAAAATTTGTTGGTTTATGATGTTTTAAAAAGTATCTTTAAAAATCATTTCGATCAAAAATTTTCAAGAGTTCGCTCTCGAATTTTGAATATTTCCGAGTGCTGTCTTTTGAAGGTTTTCAAGCGATCTTTAAATATTAATAATAAAGCTTTTCGATTTTTTCTCCATCAATTGACATCACAATGAATGAAAATATAACCCGAGAAATAGAATTCATAAGTTATTTACATATTTTTTAATTTTTTAATTCAATTTTTAGGTTTTTTCGCTTATGCAAAAGTTATATTTTAGTGAAATGACAATAATTGGATTATAAAGAAATACAAAAACTAATTCAAACTATTAATTACATATTATCAGTTAATATTTAAAATTCTTGAGCGCCGTTTAAATATTTGAATTTTAGGCTGAAAATTTCAGCATGGACATGATTTTATAAGTATAAACTATTGCTGCGCCGATAAAGAAAAAATTTGGAAGTAAAAAATCCAAATTTCAATCATTTTTGATATTTTCAAAATTCATGAGTGACCTCTTGAAAATTTTTTATCGAGCTGATTTTTGGAGAGGCTTCTTAAAACATCGTAAGCCAAGAAATTTTTATAAGAGACTCGAAAAAAAAAAAAAAATGTCCGTTTTTTTTGGGCCACCCTAATGTTTATGGGGCATTCCACGCCAAATCGGACGGTTTGAAAAGTTGTAATTTTAGATTTCCTCAATTTTTTAAATATTTTTTTGTATCCATCAAAAAACTCTTTTCCCGAAATGTTGAAATTTTTTTGATCACCGGTTCAAAAGATATCGAATTTTAAAGAAAACCGCTCTTTTTATGGTTTTTTACTGATAACTTTTTAGGGAATGGTTTAAATCAAAATACTTACTGAATAAAAAACTATCATTTTCCCTTGTACATTTGAAAAAATAAAAACAAAAAAATTATTTTGAGTGTTTTGATATGTGTTTTTTTATTTTTAAAATTTAAATTGCATTTTTTAAAGTGAGTGCATATTTTGATTTTCTTTAAAATTTTTTACAGTAAACTACTACTCAAACCACAACTTTTTAAGCCAGTCTGGTCGTGGGTTTTCAATAGCTACAATTTTTTTTCTCTATTTTATCAAATTTTATCCCTGGTTTCTCTCTTTCAATGTATTTTAAAAAACTTAATGTATATTTTTTATCATAACAAGCATAGGAAATTGTTAATAATTAAAAAAGAATACGCGAGAGATTTATGAAAATATTTTTAAATTTAAAATGAATGTTTTTTTTGTATACTGTTATTTATCCAAATAAAGAAAATATTTATCGTATGCGATTTTAATCCTAAATAATCAATCTACCGACAAAACTTACCAAAAAAATATTTAGTACCGATTACCAAATATTTTTTTGGTGGAAACAAATATTTATTTTACCATACTGAGATTTAATTGAGATAAAAAAATGATTTATTAAATTATAATAGATTATGTGAATGGGCACAAAATATTTTTTTCTCTCAAATAAGTGACTAAAAATTTTGTTACTAAATCCATTTCGTACTCAGTAATAAATCCTTCTATATGTGCAGGTAGTTGCATTGAAAATAATCATTAATCTTTTTTAATTATTAACAATTTTCTATGTTTGTTATAATAAAAAATATACATGAAGTTTTTCAAAATACGTTGAAAGAGAGAAACTAGTGATAAAATAGAGAAAAAAAATTTTTTTTTTAATTTTTAAAAATCGAAAAAAAAAATAGTAGCTATTGAAAACCCACGACTAGACTGGCTTTAAAAGTTGTGGTTTGAGTAGTAGTTTACTGTAAAAAATTTTAAAGAAAATCAAAATATGCACTCACTTTAAAAAATGCAATTTAAATTTTAAAAATAAAAAAACACGTATCAGAACACTTAAAATAATTTTTTTGTATTTTTTTTCCAAATATTCAAGGGAAAATGATAGTTTTTTATTCAGTGAGTGTTTTGATTTAAACCATTCCCTAAAAAGTTATCAATAAAAAACCATAAAAAGAGCGGTTTTCTTTAAAATTCGATATCTTTTGAACCGGTGATCAAAAAAATTTCAACATTTCGGAAAAAGAGTTTTTTGATGGGTACAAAAAAATTGAGGAAATCTAAAATTAAAATTTTTTAAACCGTCCGTTTTGGCGTGGAATGCCCCTTATATATAACTTTTGTTAACATCTTTATCAATACTAGAGAGAAAAAAGTTTAGATCTGCATTTTGTCTATATCTGCCCAGATCAAATTAGATCTGTTCAGATCTAGACAGGCTGATTTTTAAGCAGTAAGTTATATCAGCCTAGATTTACTTTGATCTGAACAGACCAGATCAGATCTGTTCATTCTTAGTCATACATAATATTTGATCTAACTTGATCTAGGCAAATCTAAACTTTTTTTTTCGGGATCTAATTTGTTATACAAAAAAAAAAAAAAAAAAAAAAAAAAAAACAAAAGAGCGGCCACCGAATTTTGGTTGACTTATTGTTCTTGTATTTTTTTTGAGAATTTTAAACAAAAAATTTTCAAAATTGGTTTATACCCAGCGAAATAATGATCGTGTCACCATTTTTTCGTGCGTGTCGACTAGACTAATATTGTATATATATTTTAGCCACGAGAGAGGGCAATCAAACACTTTTCCTTTGACAATCTATTTAATTTAAATAAAAGTCACTGTTCAACTGTTGAAAAAAAAAAGAATTAATTCAAAAATAAATTGTAGTATAATAAAAAAAAATACTTGTTCAACTAAATTATTAAAAAAAAAAAAAAAAAAAACAACAACATAAATAAGTAAATAACACTTTTACTACTTATTAGTTGTTTATATTTATTACATCTTATTTAATAATGCAACAAAAAAATATGTTTAGAAAAACTACAATTTCACACCTTTAAATTTACATTATATTTTTAATTAATTCACTCATTTTATTAATTATTAGAGCACGTATTCTCTTCAAAGGAACTAACAAGTAAAATTTCATCTTCTCAATCAACATAGAATATCTTTTGACGGTACAATATCTATCATTTTTCTTTAATTATCCGAAAAAATAATTTAATACTGTAAATAAAATAAGAACAAAAATTAATCAAAACCAATCACAACTGCGAAAAAAATTACAAAATTTAATCAGCCGCGCTTTTTTCATATCAATTGCTGTATCAGTGCTGCAACTCAGTAGTAGAATAGAAAACAACATTAGTAGCAATATCGACTGTCGTTAAGGGCATTCTCAGACAGTGCCCAACTGGTTTTTAAAAATTTTTCATGATTTTAAATAAAAACTACTTACAGTTGAGATCAATTATGTTAAATAAATTTTAGCCTAAAAAATTTTTAAATTCGAATTAAAAAATTAACATGAAGATTTTACTTAAATTTATTTGACAAATTTTTTTTAACTCGCAACTGATGTCAACTGTACGTAATTTTTTCAAATTTTATATTTCGGCGAAATTACTTCTACGTTGTCCTTTTTTCAATTAAAGTTTCAATTTTTTTCGAATTAATTAATTAAATTTTGATACGCTTATGACAATTGAAAGTCATTAAAAATTTTTAAAAAGTGGGGGGCACTGTCTGAAAATGCTCTTAAGTATTCTAGGTTATTAGAAATTCAGACAATCAGAACTCTTGTTGATAGAAATTCTAATTATTTGAGATTCTAGGTAATAGGGATTCTGAATATTTGGGATCCCTGGCGAGTGGAATTTTGAGTGATCAGAAGTCTGGGTGATTGAGATTCTGATCTCTTGGGATCTGAGTAATTGGGATATGTCTAATCGGTAGCCATTTCAATATGGATCTAGCTAATGACGTCTTCCCCAATTTTCGCGTTGAACTTGACGACAAGTTGCAGCAGTAGGTTGTCATTTGCTTGCCATGAGCTTGGCTATCAGGGTCTATGACAGAGATCCTGACGAGTCAAATGTCCATTACAAAGATTCCCGATTAGATAATACAGATAATCAATCACTATCAGATCCCGGGGCAATAGCTGATATTTTCAATTTATGTTATTTGACCGTCACAAATACTGTCTTGTGATAGTCATTGTCGTCACAAATTTTATGATAAGTCTGTTCCCTAATACCACTTTAGTTTGAAATTGACGGTATTTTGATGTTAAAATTACTTGACCGTTGCTGCCTGAATTTACACACGATTTCACAGCAAAAGTTGAAATTAAAAATTGGCAGTTAATTTTTCTTTAATTTAAAGATAAACTTTTACGAAAAAAAAAACAGTCAGTGATGTTCATTCTTACCATTTCAGAAGGTTAGCAAACTTACACATAAAATTGTCTACAATTTGAGGGTAAAAGTATAATCCTACCAAAAACATCGATTCTCTGTATAAAGTCGCGCCAAGTACACGTTTAAAATTTTTTAAAAGTAAAAAAAAAATTATTTTTTACAAAAAAAATAAGTCAAATCGAAAAAATACCAAGTACCTAGTATGATGCAAAATCATAACAAACAGTTTCATAAAATTAAAAAAAAAAATTGTACATCAAAATTTCAATGTACTTAGTGTGCTTACAAAAGAGTAAAAAAAAAAACATATTTGATTTTATTAGAAATTAATTTTACTTGAGTCCACGTAGTAACGCACACCAAGTACCTTGAAATTTTGATAAGCAATTTTTTTTTTTAATTTTATGAAAATGTTTGTTATGATTTCGCATCATACTAGGTACTTGGTATTTTTTCGATTTGACTTTTTTTTTTGTAAAAAATAATTTTTTTTTTACTTTTAAAAAATTTTAAACGTGTACTTGGCGCGACTTAATACAGAGAATCTGTTTTTGGTAGGATTTTTTTTTTTTTTGTAGTGTTATTATATTTTTCAATTTTTAGTATTATTTGACGCATAATTTATTGTTTGTCAATAGTAAAGTATTAATTAGAGATCTATACATATTTTCAACGCAATTACTAAATAAAAATGATAATTTAATTGATCTGTAGATAGCACTAAATTATATATATATATATATATATATATATATATATATATATATACACTGTAGATCCCTTATTAGAGAGGTAATTTTTAAATATAGACATTGCGGGTAGCTAGATAGAACATAAGAAAGTTAATCACGGATTATATTTTGAAAATTTTTAAAATTATCTGATACATCATTAATTGTTAGTCAATAATAATTACTTAATTAGAGATAATTATACGTATTTTTGACGCAATTACTACGTAAACATACTCCAACTGATCTACATTTATATCTGTATATACATATATATTTATATATATATATATATATATATATATATATATATATATATATATATATATATATATATAGCACTAAATTGCCCGATTTTGGTACTGTTAAGCGGATATAACTTTATACACAACAGAACGAAATTCAAAATTTTGACGTTATTATTGACTACAAGTTGTTACCAACATTCCTAGAAAGTTGACGATAATCGACTGCCGCAACCTGACGCCAACTTTCTGAGAAAATTGAAGTGAACTTTCTGTCAACCCTGTCAACTAAGGGAATGCCAGCTGTTGGCACACATTTTCTCAGAGAATAGGCGACTAATTGCCGTCAACCTCTGGAAATGCCAACAATCTTTGCGGCCAACTTGATAACAAGTTGCTGCAGTTGGTTGCCACTAGCTCGCTTCCAACTTGATTATCAGAAATCACTTATGACTGAAGTTGTATATCTCTCAGCTCCACTTACTTAACTCCTCATTATAAACCAACTCAGTGTAAACCGATCTGATTTATTCTGATTGCAATCGTTTTTTAGTCGTTTGTCGATCAATGTCGGTCTATTAAAGCTGTTTGTGAGTTAATCGCTTAATTATGAAAAAGTAAATAAAAATGAGACTTTAATTTTTTCCATTTGACCCCTCTACTTCGATATTTTATTAATTTTTCCATTTAAATCACTAGGAAATCGTTTGTCGATGATTTCCGGTTAGAACAAAGAAAACAGTAATTTATTTATAATAAAAATGTAATTAAAAAACTAGATTTGCCATTAGTAGTCTTCAATAAAAATAATTTTTTTTTTGTATAACGATAATAAATCTTCCGATTAAAAATAATTATATGTTTCCATTCGTTAAAAACCCGATTTTCAAATTTTGCTAATAAGGTATTGACAGATAGCGCCACAATGTTAGATGTACGAAATAACCCTAAAAGCCACCTTGTTATGTCCTGGGAGGTTACTAGGATCGGAGCTGACGCCACCTCCTGGACAGTGGGCAGTTCGTTGTCACGCGGGACCAAATTTTGAATTTGAAAACAGTGGATAAATTTATTGTTTACTACGATGATGATGATTATGATTGTTATTTAATGAAATAATTAAACTATGATTAAGGATAGATGTAATTGATAAAATAACTTTTATCTGAAGACTGAATTTTATTATAAAGTATGGATAAAACTTGATCAGTAATAACAGTTGTATTCGTAAAGAGTTCTCGGAGAGAAGTGAAGTTACATCAGACGGCAGAGAGATCTCGGACCTTCACTCTCCAACTTCTCCCCACTACTCTCATGTTCACACTCATGCTTATATGTATATATTCTTATATATCTATGTTCTTTACTAAATATTATACTTATACATTTATACTTTCTACTAATTCAAATTTGGGATATAAGCTTACACATATACGTTCTTCACTTTATCCATTCTACAACTTCTTATTACTTATTCTATTTATATGTACTTAGATACAATCTTCCAGTTAAATATTCTAGGCTATCAGAGGTGTATTCCTCCATAATTATTCTATATTTAATTATTTAGTACGATTGACATTACTATTTACTGTGAAACATTATTATAATTAATATAATGCTATATTTCTATATTTTCTTTAATTTATTTATTATACGCGTCACTCTTTATTTAATATTAACAGTAATAGTTAAATTCTGGTGAGACATGGTTTTCATTAGTAAGTAACATTTATTAATTATATATTTTCTTTTCTTACTTGTTGATAGAATATGTATTTGTTTATACCCATATTGACGGTTAACTTTAGAACAAGGACCTATTCATGATTTTTATGCGTATGTTTTGTTTAGGTTTTAAGTATCGGATGACAGGAAACGTTCCAAGACCACTCAACCTGTATTTATATTTCTCTGAATACAAAATAAAGGTTTATCTATCTATTTATTTAAACTTTCTTATAATAAAAATATATAATTTAATGAGTATGTGCCACGACGATTTATCATTTAAATTATTGACTCAATATTGTTAAGACGCAATAAGTGTTGTAAGAAATTAATATATAATTTCAAATGGAATTCAAATGCGCGCTTCTTATATATCTCAAGTTTACTAATTAATTAACAGGTGGAGGCACCTGAGGCTGTTGAGGACATAACAACCTTAGCTTGAAATTGATAGTAATTTGATAATTAAAATTATCGAAGTTTGCTGTCCGAATTGCCCGACAATTTGATATCAAAACTTGGAAAAAAAATTAGCGGTTGATTTTTCCTTAGTTTAGAGGTCACTTTTTGATTACTAGAAAAAAACACTAATAAAAGTTCCCATGAAATTTTCGTCAAATGTCTGATAACTTCGGGCTTTTGAGTTTTTGACGGTATTTTGTATACGACTTTTAAAATAAATTTGGATTCGAATTCGGGTAGTAAGTTTACGTCAAATTGTATCGCAAGTTTTATGCAAATTCTCGTCAATAACGAAAGAGCACGAAGTTAACGGACATTTGACGAAAATTTCGAGGAAACTTTCGCAACTTAAATTTTGCTAACTAAACTGTACAATTAGGGAATATCTTTGCAATTAGCATTGATTTTTTATAATATTACTCGATTAATATTATTGTACGAATAATTATTATTGTACGGCTAAGTAAGTAGAGCTGATTTTGGTACGTCCTAGCGAATATAACTGCAATATCAAGAAGTTTAAATATTTTAAATAGACACCTTAATACTACAATTTGTTTAGCAACAGTTTCCTGGGAAATTTCATCAAATATTCGTCAAGTTCTGACAATTCTGTTTTCGAGGACAATTTATATACAACTTGCTAAACAATTTGACGTAAATTTACTACCCGAACTAAAATGCAAATTCATTTCGAAAGCTTACTAGAAAAATTTTTCGTTAATTTCCAGGTAAATTTTTACTCCAATTTATTGTTAACTTCACTGTCAAAATTGTAAACTATTTTTTTATATTCAAGTTGTAGACATTTTTAAGTATAAATTTGATTACCTTCTTAAATGGTAAGAATGAACATTACCGACTTTTATATGTAGCAAAAAGTGTTACCTCGAAATTGAGCAAAAATTAACCGTAAATTTTTCTTTTTAACTTTTGCTGTTAAATTGGCGGCAATTCGTGCAGCAAATTTTCAGTAATTTCAATATCAAATTACTGTCAATTTCGGGACCGATACAACACCATTCTAAACATCTCTACTCAAATGGTACGCAACATCTTTATTCGTCGGCATGTAAATTCAACACAACTTTCTTTATTCATCAGTATGTACCTGTGCATTTTCCTCTAAAACATATTATTAGTCTTATGTCAAATGTATTCTGCTAGATGGCAGTGGTTTGTGACGGTCGCGTCACAACTACAATTGTCATAAAACCGTTTTTGTGACGGTTAAAAGTGGGTAAAATTACTCGTCACGAGACCAGTGCCCATTTGTACCCGCTTATGATTGAGTAATTGAGTTGTGTACCTACCTTTAGCTTTCTTCCAACACGTGAGTGATAAATAAAGAAAAGTTTGGTTATATTATTAATAATATTTTCAACAATTCAAATAAATAAGTCGAAAATGTCTGAAATAAATAGCACAAATAATACTGACTCGGATAAACAAGGATTTAAACGTAAAAAAAAACGCTCAGCAAATCAAATGGCTAAAAAATTAATACGAAGAAGTACAAGAGATTCAATTATCAACAACGAACTTGATTATGATACTTATCAGTATTTAATTAGAATATTAGAAGTTTTACGAACAGATTTTCCAACAATGGATGATAAATTAACATTTGTTAGTAATGTTTACGATCAAATAGTTGATCATGAAATAGAATACTCAAAAAATCAAGTTGGTTCAAGAGTCATAGATTCTTTAATGGATTATGCTAGTCTTCAAGTTATCCAACGATTTGCAAATGCCTTCAGTCCATCATTACGTTTAATTTGTTGTGATAGATTCGGTAGTCATGTTTTGGAAAAAATAATTCACGTATGTGCTGATCGTGGTAATAGAAATGATAGTAATCACATGGACCTGAAAATTAAAAAAGAAAACATTGTTATTACTACTGAAGATCAAGCAGATGAGTATAATAAAATAGCACTAAAATTATGTAAATTTACAATTAATAATTTTGAAGAATTTACCCATGATCATTATGCTAATCATGTTTTAAGAACTGCCATTGAATGTCTTGGGGGTTTATTTTATAAAATTGATGACAAAAATAATAATAATAATAAAACTATTATTAATAATAATAGTAATGCTATTTATCAACCACGAAGAAAAGTTCATGAAGATTATATAGAATTATTAAAAATATCCGGAAACCGAATAATAAATTGGCCGCAATTCCGTGAATTTGGTAAAGATAAATTAACATCTGGTCTTTTACAAACATTATTATACAGCATACAAGACATTGATCCTAAATTAAATTCAAAAATTATTAAAAAAATAATGAATGATTGTTTTACCAACAACACTGATGATTCATTATCAAATATATTTGATAATGAAGATTCATTACGTTTATTAGAAACGTGTTTGATGGTTGCGCAACCAAAAAAATTTAAAAAAATATATGCAATATATTTTGAAGGTAATTTAAAAAAATTAACATTAGTAAAAGATACAAATTATTGTGTGCAAAAATTATTAAATTTTTGTGTAACAAAAGAAGAGTTTGAAAAAATATTTGATGAAATATCAGAATATGTTTTAGAAATAATTAATAAACAATTTATGGGCGTGTTATCAAGTTTAGCTAATGCATGTTTACGATTACAAAGTAAACAAGGACCTTTTGTTAATGTTATTATTAAGTCATTGGGGTGTGAGGAATCAACAGAACGACAATTACAACTTGTACCACTGGTTTGTCGACTTATTACTTATGATCAATGGGCTGCTGCTAAAAAAGACGAAAGATACAAAAATATTGCTATCAACCTTCACGGCAGTTTAATTATCCAAGCTATCTTACAGTTTAATAAACCGATTAAAGTAGTTAATTCAATTCTGGCGATGAGCGGAGATGAACTTGTTGATCTGTTTGGTGATCCTAAGGGGAGTCGTATTCTTGATGTTTTTATGGATAGTAAATTTGTTGGAGAAAAAAGTAGAGAAAAATTGACAAAATTAATTAAAGGACATTGGGAACAACTGGCATTAAGTGTTCATGGTTCACGCTGTCTTGATAAATTTTGGGAGTATTCAAAACAGACTCAAAGATTTTTTATTATGGATGAACTCAGCAGCGCAGGACAAGGACTCAAGGCATCAAAAACTGGACGTCTTATTTATAAAAAACTTAATGTCCCATTATATTCACGTGACAAAAAACAATGGATTGAATCGCAAGGAAAAGATGATAAAACTAAAGCATTATTTGCTGATATTATATCAACCAATAATAACAATAAATAATAATTATTCAATATTTTTTATGTTCATTAATATAAATATTTTTTAAAATAAAACTTAATAAATTGTATTAATTATTTTCATAAAAAATTTTTTTTTTATTGTTGAAATAGAATTATCCAATATTTTTTAATTTAATGGCTATTTTTGTAAAGTAATCATTTTAATTATTTATTTATAAATCTTTTAACGCCGTCATAGCATTTCATTAAGGGACATAGCAACTGTAACAGCGGAACAGGTAAGTGATTTTCTGGAATTTTTTTACCGAGATATTTAAGAAATATGGGGATCACGGTTTTTTTATTTTATTAAGTGTATATGTAATATAGATTTTATAAATTTTTATTGGAAAACATTAAATAGTAACAGTTTTCAGCGTTGCTATAAAGTCTCAAAAAAAATTATCGCTCTACGATCGCGTTGATTTGTCGAAAACGAGCGATTTGAAAAAACAAATTATTCAATACAATCTACATGAATGTAGTTATCGTTGTTCGTAATTGATTTTTAAAATTTTCATTTTTCGCAAACTGGCGACCTATTGAATATTTTCTCATTTTTTTTTTTGTATTCAATCAGTCGAAAAATAATAAAAATCAAGATTTTTAAAATCGGGTACTTTTAACTATTGCCATTCTAAAGACAAATAAAACAATAAAAAAAAGTTAAAAATCGGTTGATAAATGCTCGAGTTATCGATGCAACGAGTTTGAAAAAAGTCGTTTTGAGAAAAACACGTTTGAAATTTTTAGCCCATTTGTTTTTTTTTATTATAAAATCATGTGTTTTGACTTTTAATTTTTTTTGTTTTTTTACAAAACACAAGATATTTTTACATATAAATAAACAACGTGCCTTCTCTCTCACTGAAAAGTCTGTAACTCAGTAAATTTTCGGAATTTTGACCTAAAATTTTACACATTTTTTCGGGGGTATACACTCTAAATTGAAACAAAAAAATTTTTTTTTTAGTCATCACAGTGGTTGTCCTCCTTAAATATGATTTAAGGCTGGGCCATACTAAACGAATTTTTGAATTTTACTTTTCTTTTAATTTATTAATCAATTGTTATTACAGAAATTTTTGTAGCTTCCGAAAAAATGTACAAGACAAACTTTTTCGGAAAGTTTTTATCATGCGAATGACGTAATTATTCAAAATGTAATGAGAAAAGTAAAATCCGAAAATTCGGTTAGTACTGCCTACCCTTAATATAAATTCAATGATGAAATTATAAATCGAAAATTTCGGTCGTAAAGCACACTCTGATGCTTCGCATCATGAGTCGTGCAAAATTATTCCATTGCATTTAAATTATTAAATTTAAATTCGAATTATTGAATTTTAATTTAAATTATTAAATTTAAATTCGAATTATTGAATTTTAATTTAAATTATTAAATTTAAATATATACATAATTGTTTATTTTATTCATGGAGATGAATTATTTATAAACGAATAATTATAATTTATTATTAAAAAATGAATGTCAACAAGTAGTGTCCTCTTACGCCAAAATCATCAACAAACTTTACTAAACTCCGCATAACCAGTAAAAAATAGTTACAATTTAGTACCCCTCGATATTATTACATCAAATTATTAGTAATTTATGATAAGAAAAAAATTTAATATTTTGTAGATTAATGATTAAATATTTACGACGATAATTCGTGTTTTAATTTTTTTTTTTTGTGAATTAAATAAATTTTTAATTTATAAACAACAATGCGATCGCTAAAAATAAGTTTGTGGTTCATTGCCATCATATGTACTTTGAGCATAGGATTTGTTGTAGCTGAAGATGACGAAATTACCTTATCGAAATTTGGATCTAAAGCTGGTCCTACAATTAAATTTTTGTATTGGTAAATTATTTAAATTAATCTCAATTATTTACTGTATAATTTTTATCATCAAGGTGATTTTTAAAATTTAATCAAGCGTATTTGGTTACTTACTTTTTATTACCATAATTAATTAATTAATTTAACAACTTAATCGTATAAGAAAATAACATTTTATTATTATTATTTTATTATCCAGCTATTCTTGTGGTTACAAACGAGTATATGAAGAATATGTTAATATTTTAAGACAAAAATACCCAGAGCTTCATATTCATGGTCAAAATTATGATCCACCAGGTTATAATATGTTTATGGCTAAATTTTTGGTAAGTTGTTTTATTTAAATTTAAAAATATATTTTTATGAAACAAGAATAATGATGATAGTTAAAATAGTGAAGGTTTTATTTTTAAGTATAACAAAAAATAAACAAAAATCAATGTTAATACAAGTTATTTTTACAAAACTGTGTATATGTTTTCACATAATTTTTTCTAATACGTGATTTTTTAGGGCCACTTTGTAAAAATATTTAATGACTTTTAACTCAAGTCAAACGAAATTCGATGAATAAATTTTAGACTAAAAAATTTGAAATTACAATTTTGACATGAAGAATTTACTGAAATTCATTTTCCGAATTTCGTTCGATTCCTAAATGATAACAGCTGTAACTAATTTTTTTTTTTAAATTTATATCAACAAAATTACAAGTACGTTGTTCTTTTTATAATAAATTTTTTCATTTTTTTTGATAGATTATTAAAATTTATTTTTCGTTTAATTTATTTCTTAATGCCAAAGCCAAAGCCTGAATTAGAAATTCGTTACCATTCGAAATAACATTAACAGAAATATTTGATGAATTTAAAAATAGTTTGTGTGTGTGTGTGTGTGTTTACATATTTATATTTGTTAGAGATTAAGGATTAAGAACGACTTGAAATTGAGCTACTTAATTTAATTGGAGCTCTAATAATTTAACAAACATCATATTTTTGCATAATGTAATTATATGATTGTATAAAGGAAGTCTTCGTGTGTACGTATGAATCTGTGTATGTAATTTTTATTTGTTTCGATAGAGGTAAAGGTAAGTATAAGACATATAATGATGTAATCACAAGGAGTGACTGCTCTATGAGTAATAAATAAATAAACAAAGCTTGATGGCAGCATTCAAAATGTAATTACACCGATAGTTTCACAAAATAAACCTTAAATTACCAAAGAACAGCTATAATTGTAATCCGAATAACAAATTATTTAAGCAACCAAAGTAAATTTGATTAATTAACATGAAACTAGCAACAGGCATGAAGCTAATAGAATGCAATTGAATATTTTCATAGTATTTAGCTTACATTTATCTGACTTATAATTTATCTACCTTGGTTATTATGATAAGGAGGATTTATTCATCTGTAACCGTAAAATTCTATTACGGTTATGACAAATAAAGTTCATTGAATGTTTTTATAAAGTGGTAGGTATTTTCTGATAAGACATTCAATGGAACAAAAAAAAATTATTAGACGTCTGCTATTTTAGATATCATCAAGAAAATCATGAAATATTGTAATAATATTTTTCACATTAAATGTTTGTTTCAGGGATTTGCTAAAATTTTAATTATTTTATTAATAATTAGTGGTATTAATATTGCTCAATGGTTAGGGCAACCTCCACTATTTTGGTGGGACTGGTGTCTTAATAACAAATTGTATGCCTGTATTATGATATTTTTCATTTGTAATGCAATTGAAGGCCAGTTAATATCCTCCGGAGCATTTGAAATTCATTTCAATGGTATGTTGTTTATTAAAGATTAATGTAATCTATTTTATAAATAATAAAATAATATTTTATTTTAGATGTCCCAGTTTGGTCAAAACTTGAAACAGGTCGAGTACCACAACCTCCGGAATTATTTCAAATAATTGATAACCAACTTCAAATGCTATTCCCAGAAAGAGATTCTCTTGATATGTCCTTTAACAAATAATTTACTTTATTTTAAAATAAAAATACTGATTATAATAACGATATTTATAATATTAATTAATTATAATTTATATACAAAAGAAAAAAGAAACCAATGTGATTTCATAATTTTAAAGATATACACTAATAATAATATCCAACGATTTATCATAATGAAATATGTAACATACATACAGTTATTTTCATTTTGCATTGCATCAATTGTTAACACTAGTAATTGAATCAAAGTATAAATTATTCCAGAGAATAATATAATCATAATAATGTAATTAATAAAAATTGCCAGGTGAATTAAAGTAAAGTATTTAATAAATAAGATGTAATGTACAATTGTATATAATAGTTATCATTCACATTTAAAAACTTGAAAGTGAATTTAATTTACCATAATACAAATAGAAATTACATTATTAAATATGTAAATATTTATTATAATATAATTACATTAATATCATTTTCACATTTAAATATTATTTAAAAAATAGATGTTTAATAAATTTAATAATAATAACATTCCTAGCAACCGTAAATTGTTTGTAAATGTATTTCAAATTTCATTATTAATAAATGATTTATAAATTATAAACCATTCTTTTTATTTCTTACGTAAGGGAATGACCCTAAACCTGATTAGTACCAATGATAGCCTACTTTGACTGGTTAATACGTTATTATAATTTTTATTAAAAAAAAATTTTTTAAAAATGATTATTTGTGGAATATATTATAAATTTAAATTAACTGACTTTTCAGAACCTCGGTCAACCAGACATCTTTTATTTTGACGTTCGTTCATTAGATTAAATTCTAGAATAATTGTTATATGTTTTATAAATTACTCTCCAAATGAATAAACTTATGATGTTTTAATTGATATTGTTTTTGAACAAGTATATCACAACATTTAGTGAGCGACTATGGGTCTACTCAACGAGTTTACTCTGAAATTAATTATCAACATTACTTGGAATTTAAAATTTATTCAAATATTTAAAACTAGAAAAAAAAATTCGAAAATCCAAAATCGCACACTTCAATCGCTCTTGTGATAGTAGAAAATAAAAATAAACAATTAACAAAATGTAAAAATAATCAGTCAGTTAGTTCAGTTGACTCCAGATATTCAAAATAAAAAGTGATGAAAATATAACTGATTTATTTTTAAATGGTACTAGATCAATCAAACTTATATTTTAAATTAAAGTAATTAAAAAAAAGAATTTAATTTTTTCAAATAGACCGCCTTTTCCGTAGATGTCACCACTTTCTTTTACAACTGCCACACCAATTTCATTGTTAATACTAGTTAGGTTAGATAGATACATGGAAAAAGAGAGAGAGACTGATAAAGATAGTCAGCCGTTAGAAAGAGAAACTAAAATATTTCATGTATACACGTGACTTTAATATCAAATTATCAGTTTTGAGATTCATTAATTATAATTAAACGGTGATGATTTAGGCCGCGATTTTCAAAAGGGTTCTTGCAATAAAAACTACAAAGCTAATTAAAATAAATTAGGCCGATTAATTGTTTGTTGAGAGTTGTCGTGCTTACATAGAAGATTCATACGTATCAATTGACAACACTAGTTTCTTGAATTAAAATATTTATTCAAACCTAAATGAATTTGACATGAATCGACTCAATTTTGAGTTATAATTGTGTATAAAAATTGATTTTCGATATGAATTAGTAATTTATATTGAGTGATTTAATCTCACTCCAATGAAAAGTGAGCGGGTGATGGGTCTTATTACTTTAATAATTAAGTACTTATTTAAACTCGTACTAATAATTTAAATGAAAAAAATTTGTTTTAAGTTTTATTAATTTTGTTTATTCATTAACTTTATAATTTTATTTGTATTTAAAAAATAAAAAAAAAACCGCTTAACGACGACATCTATCTTATTCCCGCAGTTTTTAACAGTCACGTTCGGCTCCAGCTTTGCCCTGATTGGATGAATGATTTGGACTACCACTATCAGTTTCAGTTGAGTCTTCCATTTGTTCTGCAGGTGATGTTGTTATGATTAATCCATTATGATCATTTACGGCTTTCAACACTATTTCTAAAGCCTGATCTTCTTCCAATGCTCTTTTCAATTCCATTTCCTGACGCAATCTTTCTTGTTCTTCTTGCAGTCTTTGTATCACTTGTTCCATTGCTGCACGTTGCTAAATATATAAAATAATTGAAATTAAAATTTTATTTTATTTAAAGATATAATAAAAAAGTTTTTATTTAATTTAGAAATTTATATAGAGTAGTTTAATTTCACTCCAATGAAAAAAAAAAGCGGGTAATGAGTCTGTTTACTTTAATTAAACAACAAAAATAATTATTTTATAATAAATACTGGCATTGGTTACAAGTAAATAATAATGCAAAATATATAGAAATAATAAAATACAAAATGAGTTATAATTGCAAGGATTTACATTTTTAGAACAGATGAACAAAGCTATAGATCAGATCGTTGTTATTCAAAAAATCTCGTAAAAATGAGCAAAATAAAATTCTGTCCTTCTATATATACTATACCGTATGGCCCTGAAGTTAGCCGTCATCTGACATTTCTTAAAGGAAACGAACAAAGCCATCTACAATCAAAGCGCTAAAAATTCAAACGTTTATCTTTGGAATTTTTAAAAAATGATAAATAATGAAAACAAAATGAGTGTGAATGTAGCAAATATCAAGCAAATTTAAAATTATAAATAAATAGAGTAAATAATTAAAAAAATAATATTTATAAATATGCACTTATTAATTTAAAAATTTTTCTTTATGCGCATTTTTTTAAATTTTATTTTATCAATTATTTACTCTATTTATTAATATTTTTAAATTTGCTTGATATTTGCTACATTCACACTCATAAAAAAAAATATTTTTCAAAAATCGCACCTATAGCCTTCTTAATTTTCGACAAGTGCATATTTTTACTTGTTAATTTTTAGTAATTGGTTTGTTAAAAAAAAAATTCGAAGATTATTAATCGTCTACTAACTTACGATACCAAAGTTAGCCGATGTCTAATGATTTTTGATTTTTTTAAAAACATTACATTATAAAACAAAAAATATTTTAA
Source organism: Microplitis demolitor (assembly GCF_026212275.2). Taxonomy (NCBI): domain Eukaryota; kingdom Metazoa; phylum Arthropoda; class Insecta; order Hymenoptera; family Braconidae; genus Microplitis; species Microplitis demolitor. The sequence goes on along the minus strand of NC_068551.1, from coordinate 7,853,202 downwards.
AAAATTGCATCTACAGTTTTTTTTAATTTTCTACATGTGTATATTTTTTTTTTTTTTTTTAGTAGATTTCAGAGAAAGCTAACTGTTGTATTTGTCCTCCTGAAACTTAGTATACTTATTCTATCGACGATTACGTTGGATGAGTTCGAAGATGAGCCAATTCGGCCAATAAGTTTAGAAGTTATGGTTAATTTTAATTTTGTAAAATTTCAAAAAAAAATTTATTTACTGATTTAACTGGATGTAACTTTTAAACGGAAAGAGATAGCTCATTTTAGTTTGTTCTATGTGAAAGCTCGTTCGATTGTCTTCAATTTTCACTATACAACTCATTGATTTAACCATTTTATCTAATAGATAAATAGTTTTAAACATTCATAAAATATTATAATAAATAATTTTATTTATGTTTTCACTTTGATTATAACCAAAATTTCGAACCGATCTCCTTGAAACTTGGTATACGTATTTTGTGGGTGATTACCTTGATCGAGTTCGAAAAATGAGCTCGATCGGTCAATTAGTTTAGAAGTTATAGCATTCCAAAATTTTTACAATTTCAAAAATTCATATTCTTACTTATTCTTTCTTATATATTTTTTGAATGCTATAAGTTATCGACTTACTATAAAATTCATCTGAAAGCTCTTCAAATAAGCTTTCATTTTCATGCCTATTCATGTGCTTAGATCAATGAAATTTCTTATCTTACCACTCATTAAATGAAATTTTGCTATTGCATTGGTTCTCCTACCTTCAATACAATTTATAGAAATCTAACTACTGTATTCTTTAGTAAATTTATAAAACTGATTGAATTTATATTATTACTGTGTAACACTTATAAAATCCTAATCTTTCAATTCAAGTGTCTATGTTCAATTTGGTTTTATTTAGAGTGTATATTACTGATTTCAAGTATGACACTTAGATCTATCATAATTGAAATTCCAGCCTAAATTATTCTATTTAGTTCCGTATTCACTATTAATTCTATAGTAAAGAACACAGAATACTTTTTCGTAGATAATTTTTTTTTCTTTAACTTCAATTTTTGCGATTCAACTTATCATTCCGATAATTTTTTCAATTTTTTATTTTCAATTCTTAAATTTTATTGCATTTAACTTAAAACTTTTTGTTATATAACCTTGAGAATATTCGAAAATGTTAAAAAAAAAAGTTAATTTTGTTATTAATGTTTATTTGAAAGGATGAAATAATCAAATAATGAGAAATCTACTTTCATTTCGGCTGCCAAATGGTTTTTTTTTCCATTGTAATAAATTTGCCGACAGATAAAAAAAATTTGAAAATTATCAATTGCTTGTTAACTTCAGGATCAATTAATTTCGCTCTAATGAAAAGTGACCGGGTAATGGGTCATTTACCTTAAATAAAAAATGTATGCCCGCTAGACGGCGTATAAGTAGTTTACACACATGTTATTTACCAAGAATTTGTTTTGCGTTTTTTCTGCTGTAGGATTTCGGTAAGTAATAAAATAAGATCATTTATTTATCTTATATTTCTTAGCAACATGTTTTTTATTTTAGTTGATTTTAAATATTTTTCAATCGTAAAAATTTGATATTCTTAAAAGTGTTTTTATTCAAGTTTTTAAAGTTCATAACCACAATAATTATGGCATGATACTGAAATTAGCTGACGTCTAATAATTTTTGGATTTTTTAAAAAACGATAAATTATAAAAAAAAAAACCATTTAAATTAATTGCACTTATATAGTCTTTCAAATTTTCTACATTTGCATATTTTCCGTTTTTTTTTTTTGTTTTTTTTTTTCAAATTTAATTTTTGAAAAACAATTCCAAAAATTTTTAATTGTCTGCTAACTTCAGGATCTATATGATATTGCAATTTTAAAAAAATTAATTCAAATAAATGGACAATTGGTTTTAAATTAAAAATTTTAATTGAATAGTCGATTTTTAAAAAATTATAAAACTTGCAAATGTTATTTATTTTTTTCAGAATTATTAAAGATGAATCATCAATGTACTTGTGGAGATTCACACAGTGAAAGTGATCTTGGCGTACAGTACAATTTATATCAAAAAATAAATTTAGAAAATGTTGAATGTTTGAATGAGTATCAAGAAAATACTGGTAAATGTGTTTTTAAACCTTGGGAAGAACGATTGAATCATGATAAGGTATTATTTTATTTTTATTATTAACTCATTGACATTTACTATAAATAATCTTTGTAGATGAACATTTTTTTTTTTTATCTAAAAAATGTTTTCAGAATTTAAAAATAAAAACTCATGATATATAAATAAATTTTATTACAAAACATTTACTTTTTTAAATTAAATAAATTATTAAATTACAATAAAAAATTCATCCATCAGAAGATTTTACGCGGGAAATCTGTTTAAATCATTTATTTATTTATTAATATTATACGTCAATCAGCTACAGACAACTGGCTATATAATAAAGTTACAAGTATAAGAAAAACTGATTTGAAAATGAATTCATAGTGACTTATAATTTAACATTTTTTTCTTAAAAAAAAAATTAATTAGTTTGGGAAAAGTTTTTGATATTTGAGTGAAAATCCGGAAGAGATCCACCAAAAAATTCGATGTCCGAATTGAACTCATTGGCTACGTTAGCTATTCTATTGTACGGTCCCTTGATTATGTAGTTTTTATTAGATCTAAACGTGTTAATTATTCGATTGCTCCTAAGACACGGTTTATTACAGACTATAACAAAGCCACCGAATATATCAGGTGAATCTATCATTCATTGATGATTTTATAGAAGGTCAGATCAGTTATTTGTCTTTGAGTTGATATAAATTCTTGATTTTAAACTTCAAACGAAAATTTTCAGTGCTATAGGTAGGGTCCATAGGCCTGATAAAATAATTTGTAAAGGCTAACTTATTGTCAACGACAATTCCTAGATCTTTAATGTCCTGTAGAGTTAAATTACTCAGCCCCCGATTTTCTGAGAGACTAATTCTAAAAATTATATTTTGTACATTTACATGCCACAAAACGTTGAAAATATTTGTACTGATTCTATAATAATTAAACTTGATTTTGTTGCTCATAGTCGCTCATAATTATAGATAAAATATCTTATTAAAGAAACAAAAATATAAATGGATAAATTTGCAATAAAGTACGAGTAATTAGCAGCCATTGATTTTTCATTAACGTAATAATTTTAATTGCATAGAAATAACCGTTTTTACAATATTTCTATCGTACACCCAAAATGTTTATTACAGTAATTTTTTATCAATAAGAATTTTGATTTATTTTAATTAAAAAAACATTTCTCAACTAAAAAATTAATAAGTTAGTAAAAAGTAATCAAGTTATTAAAATTTCTAATTGAATTAATTTTTTGTTTTTGTAAAGTTTGTTGAAAGTGATGCTGATGATGAACTTCTTTTCAATATTCCGTAAGTAAATTTTGAAAAAAAAGTCTTTAAAATTATAAATAATTATTAATAAATCAATAAATTAATTTTTAATAAATAGATTTACTGGAAACGTTAAACTAAAAGGTTTAATTGTAATGGGAGGTCCAGATGATTCAAGCCCTTCTAAAGTAAAATTGTAATTATTTTAACTTATAAAATTGAACTTATATATCTTATGAATGGCCCATTTTAATTTTTCGATTATATTTGTTACTGTAAACAGATTCAAAAATAAACCAAACATGACCTTCGATGACGCAGAATTGGAACCAGACCAGACATTTGAATTGTGCAAGGATGACTATGGAGTTCATGAGTATCCAATCAGGTATTTTGCCTTATTTTCAATTAATTAACTTTTTATTTATGTCAAGGTGTCAATAAAATTGATCACAAGTTGATTAAGGACGATAATGATTTTTAATTCAAAACATCAGCTATAAATTAATTAAACTTATAAATTAGTTTCTTTAATAATAAATATTGAAAATTTAAAAATTTAAAGATATCACTGAGAAAAAAAAAAGAAATTCAAGCAATTCTTTTTCTTATTTCCACCAACACTCAAAATGAGTAATTTTTTTTTTTTTAAATAAAATTGATAGTTCTTATTTCAAGAAAACTATTGCGACACTTAAGTAATTTAATAAATTTCTAGGAGCATCGATTACTTGAGGCAAACAAATATTTACTTAATTTAGTTAATATCATTTCAAATTTATTATGATTACAAATTTCAATAAAGCAATTATTTGGTGAAATAAAAAAAAGGAATCAAAGAAAGATATAATTAGACATTAGAATAAAATTCTTGCGTTAAGAAAAAAAATTTGTTTTTATAACAAAATGAAATTTTTGATTGCTATTGATAAAAATATAAAATATATTAATTTTTTCTAGAGTTGCTTCTATAAACAATTAAATATTTTAATTTAATTATTTAGTTCTGTAAATTAACATTCAAGATGACAAACATCGATGAATAATATAAGAGTTTATTAAAAACATGATTTCCAATAAGCCACTGTAGCTGAGCGTGCTGAAGTGTACACAGAAAAGAAGGATTTCTTGACGCAAAAAATTTTACTCGCTCCATGAAAATTTTTAGCTGCCCAAAAAAATTTCTTGCACTTTAAAATGAAAATAGAAATTTTCTTAAGGCGACAAAAAATTTCTTGAGGCGAGAATAAAATTCTAGCATCAAATTAGTAAAAAAAACGGCATGTCTAGTAATATTTTTTTTGACAAAATCAAATTTTTTTATTAGTATTAAGCAAGTAAATAAAATACTTGAATAAAGTAAATATTTTACTTGATGGAAAAAAAATAATTGCGTGACACTGTTTCAGTAACAAATATTTCAACCAAGTATTTTTTTTTCTTATACAATTTTCTCTCAGTGTAACATTAGATTTTAAGTTACGATTCATATTTAAATTTAATAAAACCAGTACAAAGTAGTCCAAATTTTGCAAGCTATCATTAAAAGTTAAAAATAAGCATGTCTATTACACGACACATATTTTGACAATTATTTTATAGCTTATTTTATAATAATTATTATATTAAAACCCAACATATTATTAAAATAACAGGGTCGTAAAATTTTCATCGGTACATCATTTAACTCTTCATTTCTCTGGTAATAATGGTGCTGAAAGGACAAGAATTGATTACATTGGCTTTAAAGGTGAATGGACACCACGACATCAACACGGTGTAACTATTTGTGCTTATGAATCACGACCACAAATCAGTGATCATGTTTCTGACTTAAATATCATAACCAAAGAAATTCAATGATTATAATTACGTTAATTGATATAACAAGTATCATTGAAAAATATTTTTTTATTTCTATTTAAAATAAATAAAAACCACAATTGATAATTGTTTCAAATAAATAAAATTTTTCATACTTTTAAAATATAAATTTAATTTTTTATTTAATTAAACATAAATTATTATCTATTATTATCGCAAACACTTTTACATTGAAAAGTACTAAATTTACTCAACGTGTTGATCGTTCGTTACCCCCCTACGTATAAACATCACCAGCATATTATTTTCGGACGATGAAATCGGAAAATCCAACGAGAACAAAGACTTCTATTCCTTTTCTTACCAAGTTTTATCTAAATTAAAAGTTTGTTATTCTCAAATATTGAGAAAAGAAAATTTCGCGAAATTTAATTAACAGGAATATTTATTTTCATTGATAATTAGTTTAATTTGTATTCTTCTGTTAAAAAAACAATTCATTTGAGCGTAACGAGACGTCCAAAGTATTAGCATAAACAATAAATAATACAAAAACAGTTTATTGTAAGTATATACTCGGAGTAAAAAAAAAACACAGTACGGTGAAAATATTTATGATTACTCAGAAGACTTGCAAGAGTAAATAAAGATTGTAGCGCTTAAATCTCGTATTCGCGTGCCGGTTCAGCTGGCGAACACTTCGTAACCAGCCAACTGTTTATTTCTTATTATTATTATTATTATCATAACCATCACTTTAAATTCAGTAATTAATAATATTGTGACTTTGTTTCATAATGAAGAAAAAAATACATTGCCGTTTAAAATAATTGTTAATTATTTTAATAATTAATTAAATAAATCATAAATTTATTATTTTACTGGTTAGTGAAATCTTCTTCGAAGATAAAAATAACAAATAATTGTCCGGTGAATAGATAAATGACAATGTGCAATAAAAGTATTTGAAAAATTGTAGTTTGTTCAAAAGATCGACAGATTTAAATGTAAGTAAAAAATAAAATTAATTAACATACAGCTTTTAAATTTAATCAATTTTTTTTTATAATTCACAGAAAAAAAAATTTCTTGATGCAAGAAATATTTTGTATTGTGAATTGAACACAAAAATTTTTTAGGACTAGAAAATATTTCTTGGCGGCAAAATTTTTTTTCACCCCAAGAAATTTTTTTTGTTTTTCCAAATTTATAATGCAAAAAAATTTCTTATTTCAAGAAATCCTGCGTAAGAGAAATTATGTCTACGCAGAAAAAAAGGATTTATTGACACAAAAAAAATTTTACTCGTCCTAAGAAAATTTTTGCAGTATGAATTAAAAAAAAAAAAGTTCTTGAGCCAAGAAATTTTAACTAGTCCGAAAAAATATTAAGTTTCATTTCATAAAACAAAACATTTTTTGCGCCAAGAAATTTCTTTTTCTTATAGAAAATTTGTAATTTGATTTAAAAAAAAGATTTAGTTTCGTAATTATTTTTTAAATAAATAAAAAATCAAATTTAAACTCGACCTTTAACATTGCACAGTTTTAAATTTAATTTAATGCAATTTTTTTATTACTTTTAAATGCGTAAAGCTTAAATCGTTTTTCTTTCTTATTGATTTAAAAATCATTAAATGAAAATAAAATTCAATTTAATTTTTAAAGAGTAAACCGTTGAAATAAATTGGATGTAATTAAAGTAGGAATGAAAGTATATTATGCCGGCAGAATTTGATGTTGTCAATATCTTATTTACTTGATTAACACCAAATGAGTCATGTAATAACATTCAAATGCCCTCATGATAATAAGAATTAAAAATAACTTTTTCATTACAAATGTAAATAAAATCTTTAGCATAAATATTTGTGCTTAAAACATATCAAATGATATAAATGTTGGTATTGATAGTGGGGGCCACCGCTTTATCTGTAAGATTAAATGCATTTTAATTTTTATATTCAGTTTGTTAAAACTAAACGATAAAAAAACAGGTTTTAAATATACTTATTTTCTGCAGTTGATCAAAGATCATTTATATTGAAAAGAAAAGTGCAACACTTATTTAGGTCATCGAACTTAATGTATCACGTCATCAAGTAAACGTGTGAAAGTTGATAATGCAATCACAATAGAGCTTGTAACTTTTATTTGCATATTAATTGTTAACTTAAAAAGTAACAATAATTTTTTTAGCAATTGAAAAAAATAATCATAATAAAGAGATGTAAAAAAATTATCACTGTGTAAATTATTAAAACTAAAATAATCAAAGTATCATAATAAAAGCCTTGAGTAAATTTAACTATTATAGAGATTAATTTTAATTCTATCTGATAAATATTAAAGCCTCTGTCTTCTCTCCCACGATGTATAATATTAAATATATAATGATTTATTTTAACTTATAATTAGTTTTACCACATGTCATATATATTTCTCCCATTCTGTTTTTTGTTGAGCAATATACTTCATATCTATCTATCACATACCAATTAAATGTAACGCATGATATACGTTTCTTTTTTTTTCTTTTTTAATTTTCAAATCCATGGCCAATTTAAATTTATAATTATATTTATTAAACTATTTGATAAATAATAATAAAAATTGATAAATTTATTTTAAAAAATTATAATTAACGTTTTATAAATAAATTAAATAATAATTTTTATCACAATTTTTATTTTTTTTTAAATAAATATTTAAACGAAAATTCGGGAATTATATAAAAACAATATATTGAACTTTTTTTTATCAAAGAAGGTTATAATATATTTATTTAATTTTTTAATTATTGGAAAGCAATATCGAAAAAGCGTTTAATCATTTCGAGATATCGTTATATATTTATATAAAACCATATACACATACATTTGTTCTATGGATTGTATAAAAGCGGTGGTGGGATAAAACTATCAATGTTAATAAAGTTATAAAATACATGAATAAGAGAAGAAAAATGTAGGCCGATTATCAAGGTTTTATGAAAAATGAGTCAAATTATATTCGAGTACAAAGGACGAGTATGAATGAGTATCACTGAGAGAAAAAAAAATTAAATTTAAGTAATTATTTTTCTTGTTTCCATAAATACTCAAAATAAGTTATTTTTTTCTAAAATTAAATTCATAATTCTTATTTTAAAAAAACTATTGCTTCACTTTAGTCATTAATTTATAGAAGCATCAATTACTTAAGACCACCAAATATTTCTTTAATTTAGTTGGTCCGTTCTCAAATTTATTACAACTAAAAACTTCAATAAAGCAATTATTGGGTTAAATAAAAAAAAGGAAAATGAACAAAGATATAAATAAAAATTAGAAAAAAATTTGTTTTTAAATTTTTCATTGGTATTCTCATTGATAAAAATATAAAATGTTTATTTTTTCAAGAGATACTTCTATAAACTATTAAATATTTAGTTGTGTAAATTAATATTTAAGATGACAAACATTGATGAATAACGTAATAGTTTATTAATAACAAGTTTTTCAAAAAACCACCGTGGCTAAGTGCCATAAGTCTCGCGTGTTCAGTCTAGGTTCGAATCTTAGAGAAGGTAAAATTATTTATTTATAAAAAAAATGTTTATTAAGATACAAAACTAATCTGAACAACATTAGATAAAAGAATGGTATGTCTAGTAATATTTTTTTTTCACAAAATTAAATTTTTTTGTTAGTATTAAGCAAGTAAATAAAATACTTGAGTCAATCACTTTTTATTGAAAATATAAATTTTTTCTCTCAGTGTATTCGAGTACAAAAGACTAGTATAGATGAGTAATTTTTATCTAACTATATTTCCTACTTTGTATTGTTATTATTATTATTATTATTATTATTATTACATTACCACCACCATCGATAAAAAAAAGTTGTTGAAGCAATATGTTGAGAAACATATTACAGTACACTAACCGTTAGTTCAGTTGCTAGCTCAACTATTGTTTAGTTAACGTGATCACTAAATGAGCATCTTAATCTTTATGATAATTAAATCGTAAACGGATATCAATGATATTATTGTGTACTTCAGTAACAGATTAATTGCCTAATAAACTATCTTTATCAAATTAAATGATAAGAAATGAAGAAAAAAAAAAATTAATTTAATATTTAAGTGCTGAAATTTTAATTACTTAAATTTTCAATTTATCATCTCTTATCAATCATGTTGATAACTCAAAAAAAAATTAAAGATTTCTTAAACAAAAACTCTCAAGTATATAAATGATAGGGGACAATACTTATAATAGAAATATACAAGTTATTAATTAATTATTAATTTATTTATAACGATGAATCAAATTTTATGAAAAACAATTATTTTACCGCTTAAGATATTGTTATTTTTTTTTTTACAATTTAGTGCGAGTATTTAATTGCAACATAACTAAAAAGTAATCATGGCACATGTACCTGAGGATCCGGAAAAATTAAAAAAGAAAAAGAAGAAGAAAGATGGTGATGATGATGATCATCATCATACTGATGAAGAGATGGATTATATTGCTGATGAAACACCGCCACCACCTGATGGAGGATGGGGTTGGGCTGTAGTTTTTGCTTCTTTTATGATTCACATTGTTAGTAAGTACATTTATTTATCGTTTTTTTTTACTCTATATTTTATTTTATTTTTTAAATAAATTTTACATGATAGTTAAAGCAGCAGACATGTTAAAATTTTTAAAATAAATACAATTACTTTAATGATTTAAATTTATACGGAAATAATTAATATCGTTTCCTTATTGATACAAAGGATACGACATTGACACCGGTATTTATACGATTTAACTAAATATAAATATATTAAAAAGAATAAAAAAAGTACATTACTTTTTTTTTTTTTTTCATACTTGATAAATAAATAAATTTTTTTAAAAGAAAATTTTGTGTAAATGAACATAAAAACATAAAAGTTTGATACGATAATAAGTGACCATTTCCGTTTCATATATACTACAGCCTTTGACTTCTTCATGTGATACTTAACGTTAAATATTGTTACGCATTATATGTAAGATGAAAATATTATCAGTAATTTCATGAATTATTGTTTTAAATTTCTTCTTATATTTATCATACAATCCAAGCCGGCAGTCTTTGAACTCATTTTTATTACTGTAATAATTTTTAACAAAATTTATAATTATTTTAGCTGATGGAGTGACTTATTCTTTTGGAGTTTTCTACGTTGAATTTCTTTCTTACTTCAACGAAGGAAAAGGCACAACAGCATGGATTGCTTCTATTCTTGTTGGAATAACTTTATGTTCTGGTGATTAAAAAACTTTTCATTATTAAAAAATTAACAAATTTTAAGAGTCTATTTATTTATTTATTTTTTATTATTTAAAATAGGGCCGATATCAAGTGCGCTTGTAAACAAATACGGCTGTCGAGCTGTAACAATCGTAGGTGCAATTTTATCAAGTGCCTGTTTACTTATGAGTGTATGGGCACCAAATGTTGTGACTCTTTATTTTACAATAGGCATAGGAACAGGTAAATATTTTATTATTTAAAAATTTAACTAACAATCTAAAATAATTTTTTTTATAAACTTAAAAAAATTTTAATAATTATTTATAATTCTGCAAACTTAAGTGTGGAAAAAATTAATTGATAAGGTAAAAATTCTGATAACTTACTTCAATCTGTATATTTATTCAAATAATTTATTAATAATAAATTATTTATTTTACAGGCTTAGGATTTGGATTAATTTATCTTCCGGCCATAGTATGTGTAACAATATATTTTGAAAAACTTCGATCTCTTGCGACTGGTATAGCAGTATGTGGTTCCGGCTTAGGAACCCTTATTTTTTCTCCATTCATTGAATTTCTTATTACAACATATGGATGGAGAGGAGCAATGTTAATAATATCCGCACTAGTTCTTAATTGTATTATATTCGGAATTTTATTTCGACCAATTGAACTTACACGACGACCTAAAAATATACAAATGAAGGTATCATAATAATTATTATATAACAATAAACTATTATCTTTAATTGTGAAAAAATAACAGGAACATCCGATCCCTTTCAGTTTTATTTATTGATGATATTTCACAAACCCCTTACTTGCATCTTCAGACCTTAATACTATAAAGTTAAATTAACAAAAGTCATTATAAAATTAACAAAAACTATTACAATATTAACATAGTTAAATTTAGTCGCCACTTATTTTTTACTTGCAATTTTTTTTACGAAAGAAAGAAAATTTTTTTCAGTCATAAAAGATAATAAATTAAAAAAAATTGTAAGTAAAAAATAACTGGCGACTAAATTTAATTATGTTAATATTGTAATAATGTTTGTTAATTTTATAGTAACTTTTATTAATTTAACTTTATAGTATCAAGGTCTGAAGATGCAAGGGGCTTGTGAAATATTTCTAATAAATAAAACTGAAAGGAATCGAATGTGCTTGTTATTTTTTCACAATTAAAAATTATACATAAATTACAATTTGTTCCAAGAAATTGTATTCTGGCCAATTTTAATAAATTGACTTTTAAACACAAACAAGTAAAGAATTTTAAAATGCAAACAAGTAAAGAACTTTAAAGAACTGTCAGCAATTTTGTGATAGATAATTTATGGGAAATTGAATTATCTACAAAAAAGTTCCTATAACATTTAGTGATAAGTCTTATAATTTCGCCGGACAAGCTAAATTATACTATCCCTGATTAGAAAATACGATTAATGACGATTAAAAATGTTTTAATCGTTTTAAATCGTCATGAATCGTTTTTAATCGTAAAATAATAAATAGTCTTTTGACGATTAGAGACGATTAAATGTGAAAAACCATGACGATTATGAGTACTAAAAACGATTGATGATAATTAAATTTTTAAGTGTCACAAATCGTATTTTCTAATCAGAGATAAAATTTAATATTAATTCAATTTTGATTTTGAATACTTTTAGAAAAATTAAATTTCTCGAAAAATAATGAGAGACCTTTTTTGTAGTGCGTTCAATCTCACACAAATATATATATATATATATATATATATATATATATTTCCAATACACTGATTTGCTGATGAGTGTTAAATTCCAAACTTAAAAAAAATTTTCCCATATTATCGAATAAAAAATCGAAAATTGCTCAAACTATCAGTATTTTTTTTCGTCATCTTCAACAATATTTTCCGTAAAATTTTTGAAAGAAAAAAAATATTCAATTTTTTTAACACAGTCTAATACATGTATATTCAAAATTTTAATACTTATAAATTATTATTATTATTATTATTATTTATTTTTTTTTTCATTGATTTTTGCAATTGCATGGTCATGTTATTATTTTTATTCCAGATGTCATATTTTTGGCTCAGATGACCTTTTTATCATTATTATTAAATTTGATGTCTTTTTATATATTCGAAATAGTACTTTCCATTATATACATTGATTTAATTTACAAAAATTATTATTATAATTATGAATTAAATTAAATTTTAATAAAATTTGTATTTATTCTAGGAAATAAAATTATCATCAACAAACCCTAAAGTGTCTAATTTAAATAGCATATCAAATGGTTTAAATAGACCCCACAGTACCCACAATATAAGTACAACGTATCATTTTGTTACGGATAATAATGATAATATAAATAATTTAAGAAAAATAACAATGAGTCAACCTATTCTTACAAAGGAAATTTCTCATAATTTAAATCATCCAGATCGCAATGAACAAAATCCTAAATCACTCGGTAGCGGTATGATGAATAAAAGTGATATATTTTATCAAGGGAGTGTTGAAAATGTTCGTAAACGATCGTTAGTATTTTTTTATTTTATGTTAAAATTATTAACATGTTTATAAAATTATTTAATTTTTTAAATAAAAATTATTTAGTGCATCTGTTGGAAATAATGAGACTCATCCAGCAGTTCGTGGATCTGTTATGAGTTTACCTAATGGAGCAGAATATAAATCAAGTGAAAGAGTAGAATGTGCTCCCTATGTAGGAAAATCATTTGGGATATTGCGACAAATGCTCCAGTTATCATTATTAAAAGATCCAGTATTTCTTATATTTGTTATATCAAATTTCTGCACAAGTATAGGTTTTAATATACCTTATGTTTACTTAATCGTAAGTATTATTACTATAATAAATTTAATTGTTATTTAATATTAAAATTTTTTACAGCCACAAGCTGAGTCACGATCAATCTCTCGAGAAACTGCCAGTTATTTACTTTCAACGATTGGCATTGCAAATACTGTTGGTCGTATCATTCTTGGCTATGTCTCAGATAAACCCTGGGTTAATCGTCTTTTGATCTACAACCTTTGTTTAACTATATGTGGACTAGGTAAATTTAATTATGTTATCATGTGTCTAAACATCCTACCATGAAAATCTATGTGGGATTGCATGGGAATCCATAGGAATCCATACAAGAAAGTATGGATTTATATAAGAATCCATTGGAATTAATATTGGAGTGTATGGTTTTATATATAAGTAATTTCTATAGAATCCGAGGTATCTGGATTTTTAAGTCTATCGTCTATTGATACGCTTCTATGAATAAAAGAAAAGATTAATATTCTATTGGCAGGATATTTTTTAACAAAAAATAGATTAATTGATGCTTTTTATATCAGTATTTATAACGAATTATTGATTTATTAATTAATTCAAGAAGTATCACATCTTTATAGAAATTAAAAATAATTTTAATAAAACACTAAATTAGGAATCGTATAAAGATATTGCATTCCGAGAAATTTTATAGAAGCACATACTTTTTTTTATGGTATTTGTATCAATAACGTGGCGCTTTTTGTTAATTTTCTTAATTTGTAATTCATACAAGATTTCCATATAGATTTTTAAGCGGTGCAGATTTCCATGGAAAATCTTTGTAGAAATCCACATAGGAATATATTTTAGATTCCCATAGGAACCTATTTGAGATCACATATGAATCTAAACTGGATTCCTATATGGATTTTTTAATAAGGTATTAGTTTTTTCGTATCATTTTCATTTTCATTTTTTTTTTCTTTACAGCAACAGTATTAAGTGTATACTGTGATTCTTTTATTTCATTCGTAATTTATACAAGTGTTTATGGATTTACTGTTGGAGCATATGTAGGACTTACATCTGTGATTTTAGTCGATTTATTAGGCTTAGAACGCCTGACCAATGCATTTGGTTTAGTTTTATTGTTTCAAGGAGTTGCATCACTCTTAGGGCCACCGATGGCAGGTAAATTTCAGTAAAAAAAAATTTATTATGTTTTAATTATTTATAAAATTTAATCTAATATTTTAAAATTTATTTTTTTTTAATCGTAGGTTGGCTCTATGATGCTTTAAAGTCTTACGATCCTGGATTTTTTCTTGGCGGTGCAATGATTACTATCAGTGGTCTGATATTATTCTTGATACCACCCTTGCAAAGATATATAAAACAGAAAGAAGAAACATTTAAAGTAGTTAATGTTACAGCATAGTTAGATAATTTATGATTTAATATTTTTTTAACTATACCAAATACAAGCAAAAGAAATAGGATTATTTTTATAGAAAACTACCATAATATATCTTATGTTGTCGAGTAACGTCAAAAAAATACCATTGGCTCAAAAGTTTATGTACATGTACACATGTAGGTTTCATGTCATATAGATTGCGCTCACAATTCTTAATTAACCCGTGGTAATTAAATATCGTGCACTTATTCTTTGAGGCACTTCCGTAATCGAGTTTAAAAATACTGGTTTGTTATGCAGTTAGTTTTAATTTTTTTTTCAATAATTCAAAATCTTTGAAAATTAAAAAAAATTTACTTCTACAATTTTCTTATTTCTTATTTCTAATAAGTATATAACGTATATTATAAAATGTGAATTAATATATACTTATATATTTTTATTATTTGACAATCAGAATAATTGAAATATCAGAATGAATTTTGTGAGATCACATTTAAACTCTTATAATTGTTTTAAAAAATTTAAAAGGATTAAAATGTAATTTTACTAAATAATTTTTCAGGTTTATTTTATGATCGATTTTTTAAAACAGAAAAATTTTTAAATTCGAATAAAAATAATAACTTTTCTGAATTTGAAATATGAATAAAAAGAGATGAAAATTAATATTCAATAATAGAAATTTTATAATTTCATTTATAGATTTTTTTCCAAATTTGTAATTTTTTTTTATTTTTTGTATTAGAATAAGAAATTTACTCTTTCATTCCGGATGAGTAGAATAATCATTTATTCTTCAGCATTTTCAATAATCAATAATTACGTAACTTATCCAATTAATAATAGTTAAATTAAGAGTAAAAAATAAAAATAGATAAACTATATCATGGATTATATATCTATTTTTTTCCAATTGTATATTAGGAAATATTATGATATATAATTCATTATATAGATCCTAGAACATTTTTTTATACCATAAATCTCACAAATTATTGTATATTTTATTGAATTTCTTGAGTAATAAATTATTATATATAGAATCTAATATTAATATATATTAAAATACATGAGTTTGTATCTTTTAGTTAAAATTTCTCAAAATGTTGACTAATTTATTACATTAACAAGTTAATATAATATAAGATAGAGAGAGAGAGAGAGTATTATTTAATAAAAAAAAATGTATAAATATTTAAAATATTATAGAAATAAATTTAAATTGTAGATGGAATATAAGAATTATTATTATTAAAAAAAACAATTGTTGATAAAAATTAATTTTGTAATTCCTTATATTTAAATATTAACATTTAGATTTGTACGTAATAATTATTATGAATTTTCAGGAATGAGAATTAAAATTATTGTGCATGTTTATTCACATATTTAAAGGCAGAACTTGGTAATTCTCTGACTACATAAGTAAATAATCGTGTGAGATTTGTGTTGCGGATGCGACGAGATGTTTACATTTCAAGACAGAGAAGGCATTTAGGATGATTAAGATCAGACAGTCGAAGAGCGCAATTAATGTTGTGCGAGTTTTATAAAATTTTATGTCTAATGAGACCTAGTTCGTTTTGTTCTGATTTAAAATTAAGGCCTAATATTGCGTTGCGACGCAATATTAGGCCTTAATTTAAATACAAATGCATACTTTAATTCTTTTATTGTAACAAGTTGTAGATTTTGGAATGCGTTGCTACCGAGTATAACGTTATCACAAACTTTAGTTGAATTTAGAGAAAAATTTTATTTATATTTGTTAGAAAGAGAGGAGAATGGGCTAAATGTATTGAGTGATCTTGAATAATTAGAGTTGATATCTGTGAGATGAGAACTAATCATAATTATGATTATATTTATATTATTATATTATTATTATAAGTTAATTATTGTTTCAAAATAACCATTATTATTATCTTAATTGTTGTAAATTATATGTAACAATAATTGTAGATTTATGATCATATGGAACAGCAGCTTCTTAATCGATAATTTAAATAAATAAATAAAATAATAATGGCCAGTATTCATTTAATGCCAATTTTTTATTTAAAATTTATTTCAATCTTTTTGTTACTATTCTGATCATTACTATAATAACATTTATTTTCTAATAATAATTCAACTACAGAATATTTTAATATTCATTGTTTATTCAAATTTTTCAAGTCTCCAAAAGTAGCCCTAAAGTGACCACAAACAACACCTCTATCCTGTATATATATTTAAATTAAATGAATGGAAATAAATAATAATAATTTAATATTAACTTGTATAAATTATAATAGAAAAAAGTAAATTCACTCGTTAATGTCACGTGTAAAAAAATTACAGTTAAAAAATTGCAAAAGTGTTGACTATTTTAAATTTCAGAAGGTGGTACAACGACGAACTTTTTTTACAGTTTTTTAAACTTTTGAAAATTTAAGGGGAAAAGTAATGGTTGACTCGATGCTCCTAAAATATTTAAAAATAAAGTTGTTTAAATTCAGCTTTTCCTGAACGTATTTTACCGGAAAAAATGATACAATTTAGTGAAGAGAAACTTTTAATAAAGAGTCAAAAAACTTTCTTTTATTAAATTAAGTCAAGTAATTTTCTTTATATTCATATTTTATTTATTTTTTTCTGTAATTGATTTGTAGAAAAAAATCCGAAAATTGTTAATTGTCTTCTAACTTGAAATCATGTTTTTTAAGACGGAAAAAAGAACAAATTTCCTGACTCGTAGGACCAACATCTGTATATTTTATTTATAAAAACAAATTTGGCTTTGAGACAAAAAAAAATTGCTTTGTCTTTTTAAAAGACATTTTTGACATCTTGAAGTTGTCTCCGTGCTACTTGGTAGTCAATAAATAAAAAATATATATGTATAATTTGAAATTACCGCCAAAGAATAGTATTAAAAAAGAAGTGATTGTATTGGTAGTTGTACGATTGAAAATGTTGCTTTACACAGCGACTAGAATATTCTATACATCAATTGATGGATAATGGTTACTTGAAGCTGTATAAAATAAAACCCGTATATTCACATACTGCTTTATGAATAATATAAACTATTATTTAAATAATTATTAAATTACAAGCAATATAATGTTTATTGTATTTCAAGTGTTTTAACAAAAATATAATCAAAGTGTAAAGTCATATCAAATGGATTTTTCAATTATTTGTGAATTTATATAAAGTGAAAGTAAAACAATTATTTTATAGTATTAATATATATTTGTATTAAAATATATTTATCGTTGTAAAATATACTGTAAATATAAATAATTATTTAAAAATATTGTTCATCATTTGATTTACGTATTTCATCGTATTTTAATCAATAATTACAATGTCAACATATCACATACGGTGAATATAAATGTAAAAAAAAAAGTAACAATTTAGAAATTGTGTTGTATTAATTAATTTTTATAATAAAAATAATGGTGAAAAAAAATATATATAACAAGAATTATTGATATTGACTGATTAGTGTTAAATATATATTTAAAATAAACATAAATTGACTATTTATTGACGCCATTTTATAATTACAGCGGAACATACGATGACGCGACATATTTTCAATTTTTAAAAATATTATATTTATAATATACAATTATAAGATAAAACAGTTTATTTATATTTATATACAATACCAAATAATAAATATCAATAAATATAAAGTGTATAATAAAATTTATATTTATGTGAATAAGTAATTTATTAAAGTGCATTGTGGGTAGACAGGAAACGTGGAATATAATTTTGAATAAAATTTGTTATTTAAATAATATTCAAAATAATATATTTAAAAAATAGTGTTATATTTATTTATTAAAATTAATATATATTTAAATGAATAATAAATTTTTTATTATTTATATTATAAAAAACACGTCGTTGAGAATAAAACCAAATGCATTATGGGTGAAAACGGAATACCGGAAATGAACTATTATTTTTTCATTGGTTTCTAACACAAGCGTGTCTTTAATGTTAATGTTTACCGTTGTCTAAAACAACCTCGTGTGTATTTTACAACGATAAAATTAACTTTTTTTTTAAAATAAATTATAAAATTTATGTTATTAGCTAAATAATTATTTAAATATTTAAATCACCTCTAAATCTTATACGCAAGTAATTAAATGTGTGTTTATTTAATTGCCATGACACGAAACCGAATTACTATAAATAATAAATAATTTTATTAATTGTGGGTGAAATAAATATTATAAATAATAATGAGGTAAAATAAATATTAAAAGTAAAAGTTATTTAGAGAATGTAAAAGTTTTGATAATTAAGTTAATGGAATTTTGGCGGCAGACTGTGATGACGTAGATGTATTGTAATCGGTGAGGGGGCGGTAAGGAGAAAAGAGTCGAGTGGTTAAAAGTATCATCATCATCAGCAAGAGCAGCAGCAGCAGTAGTTTGCGGCAGAAAAGGAAGAGGAACACCGGAATTGAACCAGTCGGTACGTCGCGGAAGAATGCGTAGCCATTGTTGGTGCTGCAATCATTAGTTTATAGATCTTCATAATAGTGGATTTTGAATATTATTATTTCTATACGAAATAGTTGTTAAATATTCCGTCAGCTTTATAATAAAATGACTTGATAAATCTAAACTGTGTGTAATTAAATATTTAAATGTCTAAATTCGTGGACGTGAGGTGAGTGGAGATGATGTTTAGTCGTTGCGTCTGATCGTTTGGTGGCGTATACGAACTGAACGCTCGCGCAAGTTCCTATACCTATACAAGAGCGATATAGTATAAGTACATAGGTGAATGTCGGTAGGGTCGGTAGTGAGTGAGTAAGTGAGTGAGTAATATACTCGTATAAGTGAGCAATACAGTGGGGCAACTCAGCGGCAGCCATAATACCACCAACGGACCAACGAAACTTAACGAGCTGGGAGAAAGCGTAGTGTTAGAGTGTCCGATGAGTTGTGGTTGTGTTTTTAATTTTAAATTACGTGGATAGTAAACGTTTGAGTGATCAGGTAGGTGATTAACTTGTTAATATAACATTTATAATTAACCTCCTTGTAAGAGTTTATATGATAAAAAAAATCAACTTTGTGTAATTTAGTGGGAGATATAGCGGCAGACCTTCTGAGCTTTCTTTACTACTTAGCGGCCGAACCGCCATGTTGAATTAAAACCTACGCCAAATAAAGCTAGTGTAATAACCAGTGCCGCGTTATTTTTTACACTGAAAATATTATTAAATATTGTACTTTTATTTATATACTCATATTTTAGTATAAAGTATTTTTGTTCTCACTTATAATTCGTGTTTATTGTACACTTAGTGCATAAATTATTATCAACTGGCTGACTTGCTGATTGGTTTGCTAGTCGCCTGTCTGTCTGGGCGCGGGTCTGCTGTACTCTGCACTATACCCTTCTCCTGGTGTTGCATTCAACATTTTGCCGCCACTTGATTCTTAACTTGTACATCTTTATTTATTTTATTAAACTCATGTTGTATAGATAGTAAGTTTATTTTATGTCCGACTTTTTATCTATGACTGACCCTGAATTTCAATGCCGTGGTGATCGTTCATCCTCAATTTATCACTTAGATCTTGTCATTCTACTATCAATTGATTATATAATATTTATCACGTTATAAATTTTAAATATTCATTTTACCATGGAGTAAAAATAATAATAAAGTATTTTATTAATATTAATTATTTTAAAAATAACTTTGTTATTTAAAGTATTAGATGTTATGATTTCGGTTGTTACAATTTGGGGTCCTGTTATGTTATCCAGATGTTGCTAGTATTACGAATCCTGGGTGGAGTCTTGGCGAATCACATGAGGGTACAGGGCTGACATTCAAGTCTCTACCTTTTGGTAGGCTTGAGTTGTGTTATGTCTCTTCGGCATCAATCTCCCTGGTCGCAGCCAAAACATCTCAGCAAGCAAATATCGAGCTACCATGCTAAAAACAAAATATATTTTTCTCAACTCAGTTGTTGATGAAGCTTCGTAGCATCAAGCATCAGCATAAGACAGTAACCTGCCACGTAGCATTTATGTACCATTTATGTCGGAAAGGTAGGTCTAAATATATAAATTCGCCGATCATTAATTCCCATTTATTCCGATTATATTATATACATCATGGTTATATCTATATATATATATGATTAGTTTATAATTGATATAAGTATTTATAATTTTCATATTATCATCATATTAATTTTTTTTGTTTCAGAAATCAAGTCAACATGCAGCAGGTGGATACCAACTCGCAAAATAATTCCGTAAGTATTTCATTCATTTGTACTTATTTTTGTTACTCTAAAACAGGTAGGGTACAAGTACCAATTGTGGCCAATGCTCCATTTTTGGGCTTTTAATTAATTAAATTATGATACTGAAATTAGTCGAGGTTCAATAATTTTTTGATTTTTTTAAAGACGTGTACATATTTTTAGTTTTTTTTTGCAATTGATAAAAAAAAAATCAAAAAATTATTAAATATGTTATTGCGACACAAATTATTTTATTTTAATTTTTCAAGTGTTCAAAACTGATATGAAGGTGGCCAAAAACAGTACCACTATTCTATTCATTTATGTTATTTGTTGTAATAAAACGAAATATTAAAATCTATTATTTTTGGTTGCATGTATATTTGATAAAAAAAAAACTATTGTAAACTAAAAATACAGAGAGTATTAATTTGTACATAGAATGACCGTTCTCTTTTTTAGTCTTCAATAAATGAACAAATCTAAAAATTTGGATAATCTAAATGATGTTTAAATATTTTGTATATAAAACTAATCCGCAATTGAATTTTGTGTTAAGCCATTTAAAAAATTTTATTTTCATACAATTTTAGTAAAATTTAATACCAATAAATTTATTAATTTTTGTAAAAAATAAATAAAATTTCAACATTTGCCTTATAAATAATGGATATAAAATTTAAACTCTTAATAAAAATTAAATTTGTAACAATTGTCAGTATTTACATTAAAAATCATTAGAATTTTTCTATGTTCATTTATTGGGCTCTATTAATTTATTATTCATTAGGTTTAGATTTTTCATAAGTAAAATTTATTATATCTCTTATTTAAATCATAACTATTACAGTAAAGTTATTTGAATGTAAATTATTTGCTTGTAAATTTTAAAAGAACGATTAAAAATTTCGAGCATTAATTAGTTGTTGTAATGACACTAAAATTTTTATCAATCCACGGTCGAATATTGTAAACAAAAGTAATAGCTTTTCATTTAAAAATTTGTATTTTTAAATGAAATATATTACAAGTTAACATATTGTCCCAGTTACTGCAAAGTCTAAGATACATTTAATAAAACACAACAAATAATATTACAATATAAGAGTTTTACTGATAATCGATAATCTGTAAATTACAGTTAGATGTGGAAGAACGAGATAGGCTGTGTAAAATACCGAAGGTGAGAATCATTGCTGAATATAAAAATTCCAATGGTTTATTAATCATCGGTGGTTGTTTCTTTAACGCTTTTTCTTTTAATGCATTATTTTATGAAAAACTTTTTATTCAAGCACTTGGTATTTTTTTTTTTTTTCATAGTAGCTTTAAAGAAACGCAATTTCTGACAATTATATCTAAGTTCAAATAATCACCATTCAAGTTTTATAAATTGGCAAGCTTCAAAAAAATGCTATCTGGTAGTTAGAATGAAAGGTAGATTTCTGAAAATAAAAGCTAATTAATTGAAGATTAAGATATTTTTTAACTAAAATAAGGTATGAATTTTTAAACACCCACTGCATTCAAACTAATCAATAGATTTGGCTTATCTTCGAACTTAATCAAGATAATTCCCTAAAGAATAATTTTAATAAGAATCGTAGACGTGATCGTGGTGAAAAGGCTCTTAATATTACATTTATAAATTTTTAAATTAATGTTATTTTTGTAACTCATTTGAAAAATTATGGAAAAGATTTTTTATGAAATCTCATTAATAATCGGAGTAGTAAAATGCATTTTTTTTTGTTTGCTTTTGCAATAGAGCACGTTTTTATTTTTCTTAAACTTTTCTCTTGTAAATAAAGCTAAACTGTTTTTGAAATTGTATGCTTTTTATTTAAAAAAAAAAAAAAAAACAGGCAAGTGCACCAGGATCACAATCGGTACCAGCAAAAACACCGCCACCACGTGAAGAGCCCACGATAGAGCCAGTAAATGGAGTGGTTCAACCACCAGTAGTACCTCCACCAAATCGTCCAGGACGAATCACGAATCACCTTCAGTTCATTCAAAAAGGAATACTGAAGCCACTATGGAAGCATCAGTTTGCTTGGCCTTTTCAGCAGCCCGTCGATGCAAAGAAACTCAATTTACCAGTATGTTGATAATTTATTATTTTTTCGATTAAATACTGTTACTTATTTTAACTTATTATCGTTTATTTATATTAGGATTATCACAAAATCATAAAATATCCAATGGATTTGGGTACGATAAAGAAACGGTTAGAAAATACGTACTATTGGTGTGGAAGCGAATGTCTTAAAGACTTCACTACAATGTTTTCCAATTGCTATGTCTACAACAAACCCGGAGAGGATGTTGTAGTGATGGCTCAATCACTCGAGAAAATATTTACCACCAAGGTATGTAAAGTAATGTTAGATTTAGATTTAGATTTATTATTGATCATGAAGTATAACTCCATATAATCACAATGTTTTACAATATTACATAAAATTACATTTAAGAACGGTTTTCAGATAATTGTGTCCCAGCTTTTCTCTGAAATAAAAACTCTAAACGCAAAATAAAGACACAGACCCGATGCTTTACTTTATGAACTAGCGAAGTGCACTTGAATTTTTTGATAACTTCCATTTGTTTACGAGAAAAGCTTGGACAAAGTTCCTATTTAATGTACAAGTACAACAGAGATAGTACCGTTTATCCAGTTGAGTGCGAATAGAGAAACAAATGAAAACGCGTCTTAAATATTTAGTATAAATAACATATGTAAATATCAATATGATTCTCAACTCTAAATTATTAATATGAGAATAAAAATGCCCAAGTTTTAGTTAATTAGCAAATAATCGACCTCACAATATTTAATATAATGTAAATTACGAATTAATTACAACTTTATAATATTACCATTAAACTTTTACATTTTATAATGAAATATATATAAAATTTTAGCTTTCACAAATGCCAAAAGAAGAAATAGAACTCGAACCTCCCGTTCCAAAAGGACTAAAAGGTAAAAAAGCAAGGGTTGGTGGACCTATGATCGGTGGAACTCCAGGAGTTACGCCGGGAGTCGGTCGAGGTCGACCTTCCTCTGGAGCAGCGACAGTCAGTTCCAGTGTACCAAACAATCTTCCACCTGCTGCAACAACAGCAGGAACGACTGGTGTCTTGCCAATACCACCTTTAGGTACTCAAGCACCAGTATTTGTGCCTGGAAGTACCAATACAACAACAATCGCACCTCCAGCCAGTATAGGCGTCACGTCAATGGCTACTCATAATTCTCTACCGCAACAAGTGGTTCCTCCACCCAGTGGATATCACGCGCAACCTGTGATAGATCCTCAAGCAGCTGCTACTGTACCTGCTCCTCCACAAGTCCCAACTACACCTACAGTAATGCCACCTTCACAGCCTGCTAAAGTCAAAAAAGGGGTGAAGAGAAAGGCTGATACGACGACACCCACCGCCAATTCATTTGAACCCATGTATCAACCCATGGAATCAAAAAATGCTAAACTTCCTACGAGAAGAGAATCAGGCAGACAGATCAAAAAGGTAACTTTTATTTTTATTCATATTGTCAAAATATTTAAACTACACTAGTGTGCTTTGTGTGTAAATCCTCTAAAGATGTTTGTTTATTTATATAAATATATATCTATATTTTTTTCTTTTTGACTCAGAAGTAATGGAAAAATTGATTTTTGAAATTATAATTAAAGTCAGTATTTTTAAATAAAGTTTTATTACTTATAAATTTAAAAAAGTTTTCATACATCTTTATTCCATTTTTTTTGTTAGCATGAAATTATTTCAAATCAAAAGTTTTATTTATAATAATCAATAAATTTGTTTAAAAAAAAAAGTCTCTGTTGCAAAAATAAAAAAATAATTTTTCGTTCGTTGTAATAATGGTTTAAAATGTCCTTGAGGCTTGCATGTGTATTCATGTCATTGCATTAACATACTAACAGAGGGTTGATGATGGGGCTGTTTCAGCCGTCGAGGCAAGCGGAAGACGGCCTTGTGCCATTCCATCAGGCCAACATGCCCCTCATCGGGGTGATGGCCCAACAGGTACTCATACTATTTATCATCAACAATGCGTCATATTTCATTTGTGTTGTTTTGTGGCTTGCAGTGATTTTAATTTTTTTTTTTTCTTTCAAATATTACATATTTTTATAATTTTCCATTAAAAATAAATAATTATAATTTTGTTATTCATAAAGTTAAATTAACTTTTTTAGAATCATTCTAGAATCATTTTTTATTTGTTTTTTTCATTTTTTTAATTGTCTAATAAAATAATAATCATTTGTTTAAAAACGAAATTTAAAAAACCTAAAATTTACTCAGCCTAAATTTAATTATAATATTTAATGTTTACTATAATATAAATATTTTAATTAACCTTTTAGCCCCAACATGTCGGCGGTAAATCAAAAGAGAAACTCTCGGATGCTCTAAAGTCTTGCAATGAAATACTTAAAGAATTATTTTCAAAAAGACATTCGGTAATTTTTATAATTAATTAATTAACTATGTTTTTTTTATTCGTCTATAATTTTAATGAAATTATTTTGAAAATTTTAAAATAGGGTTACGCCTGGCCATTTTACAAACCTGTAGATGCCGAGCTATTGGGGCTTCACGATTACCATGATATCATCAAAAAGCCCATGGATTTGGGTACTGTAAAGGTAATTTAATCATTCATCAGTATTTTTCAGTTGATGAAAAGTAAAAAAATAAAATTATAAGCAAATTTAATTACTTGAGTTCTTATACAAATAATAATTGGATATTCAGACAAAAATGGACAGCCGTGAGTACAAAACGGCCCAAGAGTTTGCCAGTGATGTACGGCTTATCTTCACAAACTGCTACAAATACAATCCTCCTGACCACGATGTTGTGGCAATGGCTAGAAAACTACAAGACGTCTTCGAAATGAGGTTAATAAAGTTAATAAATAAAAGTCCGTTCATAAAATGCGTTCGCAGCTCATCAAAAAATTTAAAAAATTTTTCTGTTTTTAAAATTTTATTTTTTTGTTACGACAAAAAATCATTCATTTCATATTTGTAAATATTTGAATATTTCTACAAATATATTTCCGTCATAATGGCTCAATAATTTGTTATTTGTTTTTCAATGTCAGTGCTAGCATTGTGGTCTAAGAAGATAAAATTTTGCGTGATTTATTTTATGAACGGCCTCTAAGTTTAAAAATAGAAAAAAAAAATAATTATAACAATAAATTAAATAAATGCAGGTATGCTAAAATTCCCGATGAGCCTATTGGAGGAATGGCAGCAGTAAATCGTAGTAGTAGTAGCGGTAGTAGTTCAGGTTCCGAATCGTCATCGGAAAGTGAGGATTCTGAGGAAGAGCGTACACAAAAACTCCTTGCTCTTCAACAAGAACTAAAAGCAATGCAAGAAAAAATAAAAAAAGTTGTTGAGGAATCTGGTAAAAAGAAAAGTAAAAAAAGTAAATTAGATAAACCTAAATCTAAACCTATGAGTAGTAAAAATGTTGGACTTGTTGGAAGTCATAGTGGTGCCATGAAGGAACTAATGAAACCGAGTGTTGGCATGCAAAATGTTTCTGATAGTGTCGGTGCAAGTATAGCTAGTGTTGCGATGGGGGCAGGTGATCTTAAAATGCCCAGTGGTTTACCTGTAGGTGTTGGTATGGGTTTACCTGGTGATCATCATGCGGCATTGGCCGTCGGTCCTAATAAAACTCATTCTAGTGTTGCTGCGGCAGCAAGTGTTAAACCTAAAGGTAAAACTAGAGGCCCTGGAAAGTCTGCTACAACAAATGCTGCTAGTAAACGACCGAAAACGAATAGTAGGTCGACTAGTAATAAAAAGAAAAATGCTGCTAATTTACCACCTCCAATGCCCTTTGATTCTGAAGATGAGGATAACGCTAAACCTATGTCTTACGATGAAAAAAGGCAACTCAGTTTAGATATTAATAAACTGCCAGGTACTTTTATTGCTCAATTTTTTAAATTAGTTATTTATTCAAAAGTATATTTATTTATTTTAATTTTAGGTGACAAGTTAGGAAGAGTAGTTCATATTATTCAATCTCGAGAGCCTTCGTTAAGAGATTCAAATCCCGATGAAATTGAAATTGATTTTGAAACTCTTAAACCCTCGACGCTGAGAGAATTAGAAAGCTATGTTGCTTCGTGTTTGAGAAAAAAAATACGTAAGTTATTTTTACTTTATTAAGGTACTGTTAAAAAATTAAAGAAAAATTAAATTTCAAATTTTAATTATTTATTCAGATAAAAAGGTCAGTGGTAAATCTAAAGATGAACAGATAGCAGAAAGAAAACAAGAACTTGAAAAAAGATTACAAGATGTAACTGGACAACTAGGCAATGTAAAGAAAACTACTAAAAAAGGTTTGTTGAAAAAAAATATGTATTCATTTTAATCAAATTTGAAACAAAAAAAAATCATTTCCTAATGAAAATGTTTAAAAATTGATTACAGAAGACAACAGTAAATCAGTAGATGTAGTTGGTTCCGCAGGAACGAGTGGACCATCGCGGTTGTCGGCGTCAAGCAGTAGTAGCAGCGACAGTGATTCCAGTAGTAGTTCGTTATCATCGAGTTCGAGTGATTCGAGCGACAGCGAAGCAGGTTAGATATAAAACGTCTTGTAACTGTTGCAAATTATTTACGACCCTCATGTTGGGAACAAATTAATTAATTAAGCTAATTAAAATTTTTATTCAATTGCTGACGTGCATATATAAAAAAAAATATTTAACTGACATTTTATTACGCGATTTTTTCAATTTTGCGAGGCTATTTGCGATTATTGTCTTGTAAACTCAATCAAGTTTTCCAGTTTTAGTATTTTTTTTTCTATAATATCAATTTAAATTTATCGTGTTTGTACAACATTTATAAATAATTCATTATAGTATACATATTTTTTTATGAAATATTTACTCTACCATTGACAAGCATTTAAACTTTTTCCTATAAGACTAATTTTCAAATAATTAAAATTATTTTTTTTGTTAGTATTTAGTTGACAATAAAGTTTTTTTTTTTTTTTTTTTTTAATAAGATCTATTTATTTATATATATATATAAATAATTAATACAAAATAATATATAAACTTCCAATATGACGGGCCAGTTTTTCAATCCGAATAAAAAAAAAGCCTTATTAATTGATAAATCTCTAGTACTTACAAAAGAAATAATACAAAAATGAATTTTTATATGCTTGTCAAGTATTTTGTTTATTTGAAAACTTTTATATTCAAATCAAATACTATTATCGTTATTGTAATTATAAAATAATTAGCTCACGATTAATAGTTGATGTTATATAGTTATTATTTTTTTTTTTTTATTATTAATCAATTAAAAGACTTAAAAAAATTTATAATATTGACGTAAGAATAAACTAAAGAGGTTTTATCTTGAAATTATGCACAAAAATTATCGCAAATAACTTCTCAAATTTAAAAACTATTATTAATTTATAATATTAATTACAATTATGTTGTTTGTTACTGAAAATAATTTCGCCATGTCTATAAAAGTACAAATCAAGTGTCAACTTGTTATATTTTATCCAATTATTTTTATCTAAAATTTGTATATATATACATATATATATACATATATATATACATAATTCAATTGATATGTGAATTAAATGAATTATTATAACAACTATAATTGTTGTTTTATTAGTAATTAGTAAACAGTAATTATAATATTTTGACACGAGATTTGTAACTTGATATTCTTTTTACACATACATGGACAAAATACAATTTTTTTTCGTTTATTTTATCAACAAAATATATATATATATATATATTTATTGAATACATATATATTATATATATATATATATATATATATATATATATATATATATCTATGCAAAAACGATAACAAGAAAGCAATTACGCTGAGCAGGTGAGCTAGTGGAGTGCAGACTGTGTTTAGAGGATACCATATTTCATACCAGCTTCTTTTACTAATGCGCGAAAATCCGTTGATTTGAAAGAAAAAAAAAATGATTCTTTTGCCTTAATCTACAAAAATAAATTTTCATCGCATGCAACGCAAGTAAAAACAATAAGATTTTTTTAATTACTTTCAAATTATCTAATTTTTATGCTGCTGCATTTTAGTTCGGGTATAAAATATAGAAAAAAACAAATAAATATAATTATTTATTTAATATTCAAATAATAAAGTTTTTATTGCAGCATTAAAATTAGATTACTTGATAAATATTTAGGTGTATAAATTAAAATAAATTTTTAACAATTAGATAACGGTGATTAAAAATATAATTCAACAATTCTTAATATTTATTAATTTTTCTACGTCAATGTGTTTTAAAATGTCTCTAAATGTGAGTTTATTCTCATCGGTTTATTTATATTTTCATGTCATTTTATCTTAAATGATATTTATTAAAGAATCATAATGAGTGATCGATAAAAGAGCGAAAGAAAGAGTGAAAGTATCGATGAAAGAATGGAGAATAAATAAAATGATAGGAACAAAATTATCAATATAACTTAATATACCGATAAATATGAATACTATATTAAATCGATCAACTTTAAAAAAGTTAAAAATGATAACAGACAATCAGCACAACAGGTGCGTGCATCTTGATCAAAGAAATATTGTTATAGCTCATAGAATCTTAAACTAAAAACATTGACAATGCCGTAATAGAAACAAGAAAAGATTAAAATGCAGACAATGTGTATTGGTGGCTGGATTTTTTTTACCCGCGCATTGTAGCATCCTTCAATTAAAAAATAATATTTACCAGCATTAAAACCAGTAAATAAAACTACCCGGTGTACCCATTTTTAAAATTTTTAAATTTATTTTACTCTAATTTCCTAACGATCTCAGATGTCTTGATACAACTTTAAAAAAAAATCTCATTTAAATTAGGTGGGGAAAAAAATGTTACTGATAACAATAAAAACAACAAATAATTTAACGAGTCGAAGTAATGGGACAAACATGAGGGCAGAGTATTAATGAAGATGAGTAAAAATAATTATCAAGAAATAAAAAGTATACAAACGTAATAACAAAAAAAAAAGGCGCACTAGCCTCCAAACACATTGTTTGCACTCCGCTAAGCTTTTTTTTAATCGGTCTACTATTTTTTAGTCATGCTATATATTAATTTTTTTTCTCTTTCGTTGACTAAATTAATAACGTTTATTACGAAAATTGTATCAAACAAAAAAAAACAAACGGAAAAAAATTGTTTAATTTTTTTTTGTCATCGTAATTTTTTTTTTTTTTCTGATGAAATTGTGAATATTGTTAAACTAACAATAATAAATTAGATTGGTATGGTTTTACATGCCTTCAATATATGAATACCAGTTTACAAATTATATTTAAAAAAAAATGGTCATGTCAATCATTTAATGAATTGATTGATTGATTTTTAAAATTGTTTATCCCACAATACCACTCGAGGATAAAAAGTTCCACAGCTATTGTAAATATTTGCAATTAAAAATTTAATAAATCGACTAGCTATCATTATTTTATAATTACTTAATCCGTCTTATTATTTATTAAACTTATTAAAATTCAAATTAGTATATTTTAAATAAATTTTAAACAATATATATAATAGTGAAATAATAAAATCAAATTTTTTTTTTTAGTTTTTATTTTAAATGTTGGCATTACCATTGCAATTTTATAAATTTTTATTTTATTAATCATGTAAATTTCATTTTAAAACCGTATAGAAATTTATATTTAAAAAATCATAATGATAAAAAAATAAAAAATAATTTAATATTAAAAAAGTTTATAAAAAATATGAGTGATATATTTTTGCACTCTTTTAAAATAATTAAATATTAATTTTACTATTATTATTATTATTATTATTATTATTATTATTATTATTATTATTATTCTTATTATTATTGCTATTAGTTTTATATTTATCATTACTCCAATTATTTTAAATAATTTTTTGGTAAATTCAGTTTTTATTACTTATGTACTTAATTGATTTCAAAATTACTAAAAAATATAAATACATTTTGAATTTAAAAAAAAAATAAAAATGATTTCGTGTTCTTTAATGACAAAAAAATAAAATTCTTATTTTGTTTTCATACAAATAAATGAAACTTATTTAAATTTTTTATGTTAAAAAAAATATTTATAAAAATATAACGAAGTAAATAAATAGGAGTTATGAAAGCTTACGAGAATAGTGTAAAAAAATTTAAAGATTAAGAAAAGAAATAAGAAAAAAAAAAAAAAAAAAAAAAAAAAAAAAAAAAAAACATCATTAGCTTGTAGTTTAGATAAGATTGTGCATCATTAATGATCATAATTAGCTTAGAAAAGAATATAGGGCATTTAATTAATATTCACATTGCCTTCCAAATTGTTTACTGTATAAATTTAATTGTATGCAGTAACAACTGTATTTATAAAATTATTTCTTCTCAAAATGTAACTCTACTCTTCCTTTTTTTAAAAATAATTAATTACTTGATTTTTTGAAAATATTTTATCAAATTAAAAATTAGTAAATTAATGTTTTATTAATATAAATGCTAATTAAAAATTATAATAATTATTCTGTTTAAACATTTGAACAAAAATTCATCCTCCGTACGTCCTATAACGAGTGGTATTGATCGGAATGGTACACAAGAGTTTTGTACATAGTAAAAGAAAAAAAAAATAATAATAATAGTAATAATGAATAAAATAATAAATTTGTATCATTAAGTATTAATAGTAAGGATAAGAATAATTCTCGAAAAATAAAAAAAAAAGATCAATGTAGAAACACAAAAATGATTTCTCATGAAAAAAATTAAAACGTAACGACAGCCATGATGTGAAAAACGAAGGAAAAAAGTTTTTTTTTTTTTAACCAATTGTTTTCTATGAAAGATATAATTGAAGAATGAGCTATGTACTTTATAGATCTCGACGCGCAATCAGAGTCTTAATTGATTATTGATTTGAGCTCGTTATATGATTTATATTTAAGACATTAAAACATTATATAGTCTTGTTCGTTGTTTATTAAATAATAAAAAAATCTAAATAATTATAAAAATTTATTTAAAATTATTAAATAAATGAATGACAAGCATCGAACAAGAAATAATAATAAACGATCTCAGAGTTGTGCTAACTGATTGTCTGGATGAATATTTAGTAATATACAATTATACATTTTGCACTTTGAAACGAAAAACAAAAAAAAATTTTCAACTCATTAATCTCATCATTGTCATTTTATAAATTAAATTTAAAAAAAAAAAATTATGGCACTTATTCGAGTTTATTTATAGTTTTTATTTTGATTTTATCAATTATTAGTTTAGTATTAAATAATTAAATGAACAAAACAATATAAGATGACCAAGTAAAGAAAAAAGTAAAAATAAACAAAAAAAAAAACTAGTGGAATAATAAAATGTCGTGGATTTGGAGTTGCTTTTTTTCAGCGAACAATTTGTAAGAATTACAATACGATATAAAAAAAAATAATAGACGTGCGCGTTAATATAATACTATTAATATTAAAGTTATTTAGAAAGCAACAAAATAATTAAACGAGAAACAAACAAACAAACCAAGATAAAAGACAAAGAAAAAGTTAAGGGAATAATAATTTTTAAAACTAAATATCCCAAACTTAAATGTCTAAAAAATAAATAAATTACGTGTGCGTGTGTATTTTATGTGTGTAATTAATTAAAAAAAATGAGTTTACGTATGAATGTAATATAATTGTGTACGCGTATACATATTTATATGCACACGCAATTTCTTTTGAAAATTTGTTTTAAATAAAATGAAAATATTATTGGTGACTATGTAGAATGAACTAAAGATTCAAAAAATGAAATAAAAGCAAATAAAATGTTTTTGCGCATGATGAATTTTAAAAATATAAATATAAATAAAAAATGAATTAATTAATTAAAATAACAATTTAAAATGTTTAAATGAATAAACATTGAGATGAAAGTCGACAAAATAAGAAGCATACGATTGAGATATTTAAATTAATAACGTTGTACACAGTGATACAATTATAAAATAAGTATATGAATAATAAAAATCTATCAGTAAACAAAAATATGTGCATCTAATATTGTTTAATTTTTACGTTTTTCAATAAATAACTTATTTATTAATCAAGTTTTAAGATAATTTTACAATTTTCTTTGTTGGTATCCTCTAGAATAATCTGCACTCTATTAGTTCATTGGGTTATTTAAATATCATTGGCAGTTTTTGTTTTAAATTATTTTTATATTTCGACGATTATCACATTAATTTACAGGAGCCTCAACAAATCGTCCACCGAGGAAGAAAACTAAAAAAACAGCTAATGCTGTTCCATCTTCAAACCTCACAATTACACAGGTACAGTTCATTTGATTTTTATAATTCTTCAGATTTTAGTTTATTTTTAGTTTTCGTATATTCAAAATTTAGACTTTCTTTTTTTTTAGTGCAAATGTTTGTGTTCTCTTTAAATTTTTATTCAAGTTTTTAACCAACGTTTGTTTATACATTTAAAGATTTAGTAATAGAAAAGACAAAATATTTTTTATTTATCTATGAGAGAAAATAAAAAATATCAAAATCTATAGTTTAGCTTTCATAAAATTTTATTTTTAAAATAGCCATAAAAAAATTTTAATTACTTATATTGTGTTGTAAGAAATGAAACAGAACAAACTTTGACATCACACGAATGCATAATCAATGTTTCAAAATTTCCAAGAAATTTCTTTATTTCAATAAAAATAACGAGTTAATTTAGTCCTATTTGCTAAGATAATATCTCAGCTCAAGAATGCCTACTTTTCAACAAAAATTTTTTTTTATCAGTGTATAGCTTTGGTATACCAACCTTAGAAGTAAATGCTTGTGATTTTTTTTTTTTTTTTTTTTTTTTTTTTTTTTTTTTTTTTTTTTTTTTTTATAATGAATTTAGATGTGAATTCCATCTTGAAACTCAGATCGTGATACAAATATGACTTTCATCATGAATTTGCTCAAACTTTTCGTCGAGTAAATCTGTATTGATTCTAAAATTAATTTATAACGTCTTTGAATTGAGCTTGGGATGACTTCAGTTTTACGCAACCACGTCATTTTAAATCTATGCAACAAAAATTTTTTACCATACCTGCACTGAAAGTTTAAATTCCTGCCCTGCCCACACGAAAAAATATATATCCCGGCAAAATAGTATATATCCGGCTTATATCTTTAGTATTGTCGTATGCTTTTTTGTCGGCATATATTCTCGGATATATCTTTTTCCGTGTGGGTGTTTAGAGGGAAGAAAGTCGTTCATTTCTTTTATGAAGAAACAAATGATAAAAATTAGCAGATGCTCCATTTTTTCCATAAACGGAGGTAAAAATTTCACTTTTTAGGTGCGGATCTGGTGAAAAATTGTGAAAATCAATTATCTAATGACTTCGAAAATTTTCTCGACATTTGACTACAAAAAAATTATTCAAAAGCTTGATAAATAATACTGTAACATAATGAAGATTTTAATCATTTTTATTTTATGGATCATGAGAATAGGATTTTTTTAAAGCCTTC
Source organism: Microplitis demolitor (assembly GCF_026212275.2). Lineage (NCBI taxonomy): Eukaryota > Metazoa > Arthropoda > Insecta > Hymenoptera > Braconidae > Microplitis > Microplitis demolitor. The sequence continues at coordinate 7,818,529 of NC_068551.1, read as the reverse complement.
AGCACTCTGGTGTTTTTTGGTGTCTCGCTTTCACTACAGCGACATCCTATAATTTTAATAGTGTCCTGTGAACAAAATGTTCATAACAGGAGTGCTGACGGGTTAATAACTTACATTTTCTGTGTATAATTTCTGATCAAGTATATTTTCAATCAATGAATTTTTCAGAAGAAGTTAGAAACACTTATGGAAAATTATTAGTTAATATTTAAAATTAAGTAATTAAATGAAAATAAATTGAAAAGAAAACTATTGGAGTAATGAAACAGTATATTGCGTGGCAAGGGAGGTAATGAGAAGATTTCAGATGAGAGTGAAGACTGCCCGAACCGAAAGCGAGAGTTGACATCATTTGACATCTGAAATCCGCAAAAAATTCTGTATTTCAAGGATGAAGATTTAAGTTAATTTAACAAGGAAGACAATGGCTTTTTATTAAGTTAATAACTATTTTTTATGGGAACTTAGATTATTTTCTTAATTTTTCAAACGGTTAATCTGGTTGACTATTAGAATAACATAAATATTTAGAGGTTTACAATAAACAAGTCTGATCATGACAGTAATGAAATTAAGTCAGAAATTAATTTAGCGGACAGAAATTAATGTGTTTCTTCCCTAGGGAAATTAAAATACTAAATTGCATTCTAAAATTGGCTTGTTCAATTCATAATTTCAATACAGGTTATATGAAATAGTATATTATGTGGCGAAGAATGAGTCAAAACGATATCAGACAAAGATAAGATTCGCTGCCCGAGCCGAAGAAGATAGTTGGTATCATACAAAGTTTTGAATCGTGTTTTTTTGCCGTATCACACACTATATAATGACTGGTGTAAACTCAACTATCTCAGGGTAATACTTCAAAAACAAAAGCAATTATACTTAGTAATAGGTTTAAAGTCAACTGTGATAAATGTAAATCAGCGCCGAATATTATTGTAAATAATTGCGTTATTCCTTATGTTAATTCTATTAAATATCTAGGAGTAATAATTTATAACACTTTATCATGGGAAAATCAGGTTACGCATCTATGTAATCGTGCGATGAAAACATTGGCACAATTAAAAGTTAATAATGAAATATTTAATGAGCAGATGTGAATAAAATTAGTAACGACACTGATCTTTCCAATTTTTGATTATTGTGCTGCAGCTTTTACTAATATTACAAATAGATTACAACTTAAATTACAAAGGAAACTGAATGCGTGTGTTAGAGTCATTTATAAAATTATTGAGTTTAAACATGTCAGTGCGTATTATAAAAGATTAGGTTGGTTAAAGTTAAAAACAAGGAGAGACTTTTTTATTGCTTGCCTATTTTACAAAGAAATTCATTTGAACCAACTATTTAGATCGAAATTGGAGTTTCTGCATGTTTTGTTACGTAGGGTAAATATTAGGCAAGATTACTTGAGAATACCAAAGTGTAGATCAACAATATATGAAAATTCGTTCTTAATTCATGGAATGCATCTATGGAATTTTTCGCCGCCAGAACTAACGACAATACAAATTTTTATCAAATTTAGGATTGCTTGTTTTGATTATTTTTTGAATATTAATAATTAATTAATTAATTTTTTCGTTAAAAACGCAATAACTAGAAAACTAGACGTTTTTCTAGTCCGGAGAAATCCGTTATTTTTCACTCGATTAATCGCATTAGTATTAACTATGCTTGGCTTTAATAGCTAAAAAAAAACATTAAAAACCCCACTTTCAATGCAGTCGATATGAAAGATGAATTAAAATACAATTAATAAAAAGTCGCGTTTTATTTTTAATTATTTACTACCCAAGTAATACAAGTTGGACACAAATAGTCATAAATTATTGTTAACACATTTTTGAAACTATGAATATTCACCATTTCTAGACCAAAATGTTCTGCTTTGATAACTTTTATTTTTTCATGTATTATTAATTATACAATTCAATCTATTTTATTTTATCGTTTTCTTTTTTTTTTTTTTTTATAGCTGGCTTCTGTAAATCATACAGGAAACCTTCTCATAAATAACCAATCTACAAACTCCACGGGACCAGTTACTAAACCAATAGTAACCCAATCTAATGCAATGCCCATTGATCATGGTATGCAATACAAATAATTAGCAGTTTATTTATAAATGATATATTTTTTATAAATGTATATAAAAATATAATTTAAATAAACTTATAATTAGGTGGTAATCAACAAGCAATTGGAGGAACTACCGCTGTAACTGGGCCTCAAGGAATTGCAATATCAAGTCATACCTCAATGCCGGCTCAACCATCGAGACCAACAGCGTTGGCAACGGCAGCGCCGATGAAGAAAAAAACACCACCACCCCCAGCGACAACATCTAATCCACCAACGCCTTCAGTGTCAGTACCAACCCCACCACCTAGTGTAACACCGACAAATGCAAATGCATCAGTAACATCACCAATTATATCTCAAGCAACGACAATAGGAACTTTTCCACCGATAAATACGATATCTGCTAATACTGAAACTACGATCAATCAACCAGACCTTATGCAGCCTTATAATCCTTTAGGTATTAATTATTTATAAAAAAAAAAAAATTTTTTTTAAAAATACTTTAGATTTATCATAATTATTAATATTTTATATTGATTAGGATCTATAACAACGAGTCAGTCGTCGGTAGAAATGAATTTGAGTAATGTCAAAAAAGAAACAGGACACGTATCAATGGTTCAAAATATTCATCAGACGACAGGAAATAATAATGCAAATGTTAATTTAATGACAGATATTAAAAATTCAGTAAATATGATGCCAACAAATATGCCATCAAATTTGTTAAGCAATATTGGTATGGGAAATATTAATCTTAATTTACAACAAAATCTTGGGTCAGCATTGTCATTACAAAATCAATTGGAAAATATGATTAATTCAACGCAATTGAATAATATACAAAATGCTCACAACATGGCAATGAATAATCAGCAGCATTCAAATGGTTTTTCAAATATAAAACGTGAAAATTCACCGTCTATGATGAATAATAATGGCATACCCGGTTTAAATATGCCAATGAATATATCAACCATGGCATCTATATTTGATCCAGTCGCACCAATGGTTTCTATGCCAATGCAAATCCCTCAACTCTCTGTCAAAAAAGATGAACGGCCTCAAATAACCCAAACTCAAACACCTCACAAACCTATGGATGGTAAGTCATCATTTTTTTTTTGTATATTTTTTGTTTTACAGTACAGTACTACCTCTGTAAGTTACGACCTCTCACTGTTACAAACTGTCTCATTTTTACAACCTTTGCTTAACCCTAAAGTCAAAAAAATTATCCAACTATAGTCCAGTCGCAACTCCGAAATTGGAGATATTCTCGAAAGTTGTTGGAAATTTAGTTAAAGGTCTATTATGTCATCTCCTCCCCCCTAATATAAAAGTCAGCCCAGAGGTTGATGAGAAAAAAAAATATAAATAAAAGATCTGTAAATCGCCTGACTCTGCGGGCCAGTCCTGAAACTTCCCGCTGTTTTCAAGCTCAATTTCTAAAAAATATTTACATACATTCGCTTATATATACACTCGGACATCATTTTGAAATTAATCAGAATAGCTTTCTAGAATCTCAAAACGTCAAAATCTGTTAGAAATTCGATTGTCGAAAATCGGACCGAAGCCAATAACTTTTATTTATTTTTTTTTTAAATTTTCAATTTTCATAGCGAGAAGTTAAAAAATTGTAAAAAGTTTTAAAACAAAACTAGTTAAGAAAAAAAATTCACATAACAAAGTATAAGAAATTTTTCTTGTATCTATAAAAAAATAAGACGTAATAGTTTTCGAAGCTTAAATATACTGAATTTTTACGAGAAAACGTCGCTGAAGTAGAAAAAATGTGAGCCTGTTGCACTGCTTACACTCATACCGCAACAATATGTACACATCTTCCTGACGGTCCCAAACCTTCGTAACTTACAGAGGTAGTACTGTAATTTATTTAGTAATTAACTGTTTTTTTGTTTTTGTTTTCCTTATTAAAAACAACAGTAATTAATAACACTAACTAATGCTTTACTAATAAAATCTTAAAACGAAATCTCTTTAGCGGGAGCTTTCTTTGCAGAGATGAATTCATTAGGAATGCCAGCGATAAGCAATCACTCTAGCACCCAAATATTGCCTGAGAAAAAAATGACACCGCCTGATTCGAAAAATTCAGCGGCTAATTTTGCATCGGCTTTTAAAAATAAGGTAATTAAAATTATTATTATTATTATTATTATTATTATTATTAAAATAAATTTTTCTGATCGTAAATATATTAATATAAACTATTTAAAAAAATAGACTGTTGAGCAAAACGTTAAAAATGCATCGTCATGGTCGTCGTTGGCGCAATCTGCGAGTCCACAATCAGCAGCAGGAAGTAATATAAAAAGAGATTCTTCAAGGGACTCTTTCTTATCGTTCAAGAAACAAGCCAAAGAAAAACAAGACAGGGTAAATTATTAAATTTATATTTTATATCATTTATGCACGAAGAATAACTCAAGTCGGCTAAATAATTTTTTATATCTAATTTTATTAATTTATTTAACATTAACATTAATAATAAAAATAAATCATAAATTATTAATTTTGTAAAAATATTTAGCAACGCGCATTAATGGAACAACAAGAGATGCGAAGACAACAAAAAGAACAAGAGAGATTGCGTCAGGAACATGAACGAAGAAGAGAACGTGAAGAAGAGGATGCTTTAGATAAAGTATTGAAAACCGTTAATGATCAACAAGGAATAACCATAACAGCAACATCACGTGCAGAAGAAATGAAAGTCTCGACTGAAACTGATAGTAGTAGTCCAAGTCATTCATCCAGTCAGGATAAAGCTGCAGCCGAGCGTGAACGTCAAAGACTGCGGGAACAAGATAGACGGCGTCGTGAGGCGGTGAGTTTTTTTTTTTTATTTTTAAATACCAACAAACTGATAAAGTTCATGAATAAACAAAATTAAAAAAAAAAACATTTCATTTAAACTATTAATAAGATTTTAAATAAATTCTTAATTATTAAAGTAAAAAGACCCATTATTCGCTCACTTTTCATTGGAGTGAGATTAAACCACTCATAGAAATTGCAAATAAAATAAAAAATCATTTTTTTTTTAGTTTTAAATTTTAGAATAAAATTTTAATTTGAAGAATAATCTTTGAAAATAAAGTCTTGAGTAGACCCATAGTCGTTCACTAAAAGTTGTGATATACTTGCTCAAAGACAACATTAATTTAACTATCATAAGTTTATTCATTTGGAGAATAATTTATAAAATATATAACAATTATTAAAGAATTTATTATAACGAATGTACATTCTCAGCTCCTCACTTTTTAAAAATATTCATGTTTAGAAATTCTCTCTGGAAAATAAAGATCCAACTTTTGCGTTTCTACTCTAATAGCCACTTTAGCTTGAAATTGACACTAATTTAACAATTGAAATTACTGAAATTTGCTGCCGAACTTGCCGACAATTTGACAGCAAAAGTTTTAAAGAAAAACAAGTCCGTTATAAAGCACAACCTCTCCGCTTTGCGTTCGAGGTGTGCAATTTACGTTTAATTTTTCCTCAATTTAAAGGTAACTTTTTTTACTAGAAAAAAATCCTAATGAAAGTTTCCTTTAATTTTTCGTCAAATGTCCGTCAACTTCGGGCTTTTCCGCTTTCGACGACAATTTGTATACAACTTTTCAAGTGAATTTGCATTCTAATTCGGGTAGTAAATTTACGTCAAATTCTATAACAAGTTGTATTCAAATTGTCATCAAAAACGGAAAAGCCCGAAGTTGACGGACATTTGATGAAAAATTTAAGGAAACTTTTGTAAAACAAACTTTTGCTAAGCAAACTGTGCTATTAGAGTAAATATTTGGTTAAACGAGAGGAACAATTCGACTGCAATAATGCGTTCATAAACTCTGCGGAGGAAAATGCAGTATTTGGTATTCTTTCGTTTCTCTAGTTTTAATTAAAACTACGTGATTTTCCATTTTCTAACTATCTGGTTAGATATTTATCAATCTCCAGAGTGCTTTTCTGAACACACCCCAAATTTTATTCATTAATTTAAAAATAGACAATTGTCGCCAAAGTAAAGATTTAAAAAAAAATGATTTACATTTGTTATCAATGAGGGGTCAACCAAAATTCGGCAAATAAATTTTCGCCTATTCAGTCTCTTGATATGAGACCGGAACATTGGTGAGACGAATTAAATGTCATTTTTTAATTAAAATACAAAATAAAGTTAAATAATTAAATATAAATTACGTACGGAATTAAGTATGGACTTATCAATCGGGCGGATTCATAACGTGATTTCCAAATTTCGTTTAACTCCCAATTGATAATAACTGGAAATAATTTGTTTTTAAATCTATTTCTCAGCGGCATTGCAACTATATGGTTATTTATTCAATTAATGCTTCAATTTTTTTTAATTAATAAAATTTGAATACCGATGTGGCAACTGAAAATTATTAAATGTTTTTGAAAAGTGGGCCGGCTGATTAGGATTTTGAAAATAGTCAGTTAATTTTAATTTATACTTAATTTCACAAATAAGTATTTATCAATAATCATTTTTTTAATTAAAATTTTGTTGTTATAAAAACGCATTAAGCAGTTAAAGTGAGCGAGTATTGATACTGATCGAGTGTCGGGTCTTTTACTTTATTTTAAAAGTATAAAAATATTCTATTATCATTTTGTTTATTCATAGATATGTTTACAGAATATGAAAATATAATAGCTAAAATATAATAGAATAAAAAAAAATTTACTAGAATTTTAAAAGCTATTTTAAGTTTAAAGAATTTGTTTTGAGGGACTAGAAAAGAATAGGATTATTTGTTATTTCAGAATGCAAACAAGATTGACATGAACATGCAGAGTGACTTGATGGCTGCATTTGAAGAAACATTATAATAATGTAAATGCTCACAGCTCGTACAGACTTAAATTAATACCTTGCGGGACTTGGAAGAAGCGTTTTGCCGCTGGACGATAATAATGAACTACTGAATTTTTTTTTGTTAATATGATATATATATATATATATATATATATATATATATATATATATATATATATATATATCAATATTATTATTACCGTTATTAAAGCAATTAATTAATATAATAATTGTAATAAACATGCGGTGAAGAATAGTCAAAATAATAATTGATAATAATTATTTTAATCTGTTTCACGGAATTTATTGTCTACGGATTAATTGCTAAAACGATAGTAAAAAATTTTATTTTATCAAGGCAAATAAAAATTCAGATAATTATATATATATATATTAATTTTTATTTTATTATTATTATTATTATTTTCATTAGTTAAAATTTATTTCTTCGGTACAATAATAATTTTTAATTAATTATTGCGGTTGTGTAGTTGGACGAACACTTGAGTGTGACCATAATATGTAATTAAAAAAAAATATATGAACACACTAATTAACTAAAAAAATAAAATAACATACAAGTATATATGTTTTTTGAAAACAAAACTACACAATGTTGGGGAAATAAGTAGTGATTATTATGAGTGTATTAAATCGAATGTGTGATTGATGAGCAGGATGATGACGAAATAACGTTAAATAAAAAAATATAATGAAATAATAGTGGACGTTGTGTATATTTAGTTAAGTTTTGTATTTTTCCACATTCAGTCCATCAATCATTAAACTTGCATATACAGAAAATTGATTTTTGTCACTAGCATTAGCGTATTAAACTCTTGCTATTAGATATTATTATTATTATTAATTTATAAACTTCAAATTTGTTAAATTATAAATACACGAATCATTATTATCTAACACAAATAAATAAAATATTATAGGGATCATGATCATTGACAACATTAATTCATATGTGACATATATACCGAAGTGGACGATAAATAAATAAAATTTGATAATTGATTATTTTGATCAGAAGAAAAAAATGAAATATTATTCGCTTGAAAAGAAAAAAAAGTAAATAAAGCTGTCAATTAAAATAAAAATATTTGAGAGTTTGATTGCGCAGAAAAAATATTTCTTGGCGCAAAAAAGTTTTATTCGCCCCAAGAAAAATTTTGCATTATGAATTGAAAACAAAAATTTTCTTGAGCCAAGAAATTATTTTTGTCTGTGTGCTTGTGGCGTAATTTGATGTAATATATTCGTATATTTAATACGACGTGTAACCCAGAACTATATATTGAAATTATTAAATTTATTTTTAATTTAATTTAATAAATAAATCTGGGATACTATAAAACTAATTGAGTAAATACAATAAAATATATATATATAATACTGTTTGTACATATATAATAATATTAATAATAATGATAATAATAATAAAAAAAAAAAAAAAAATAATAATAATAATAATAAAAATAATAATAATAATAATAATAATAAAGAAAGAACATATTTAGAAGAAGCGTCTTTGCTCGCGTCTTGCAATATTTATTACACTTGATAAGTGTGTCATTGATAATTAATAATTATTTTTTTTTCTAATTGATAACAAATATTTGTATTGAAATTAAAAAAAAAAATTTTTAAAAGTACAAAAATACTAATAATTTATCGAAGTAAAAAAATTAAAAAAATCATTCGTCCGAATCGAAGTTTGTTTAAAAATAATTATATAATTAAACGTTTGAAAAAAATGTTATTATTTAGTAATGCTGTTAGAATAAATAAAAAGTTGATATGTGAATTGTAAAATATTAAATTATTTCTTAAGAAAAGTGGAAAATTTTTTTTTTTTAAGTATTTAAGTTTACTTTATTTTTTTTTAATTTATTTTTATTTGTTCCTTTTAATGACATTCTGTAATTTCGTATTACTAACATTCATTGAGCATTAATAATATTGTCAATTGAATTTTGTTATAAAAACGAAAAAAACAAAAAAAAATAATGTATATTATTAAAGTATATAAGTAGCATTTTAATTTCTTATTAAACTTTATTTAATTTATATTAAAACCTGTATTATATTTTTAAAAATAATATATTACCGTAAACTCTTCATCAAGTAAAATAGTTATATATTTGTTCCTTCCGTAACTTACAAAAATGATAATTATATTTCTTCAGTACTTTGATGAAGAATCTACTGTGTAATTTTAATTTTATTATTACTATTAATTATTAATTTCCTCTTAAAAAATATATATACCCAAAATTAAATTTTTGATATTTTCTAGTAGGCGCGACATTGTCATGCTTCTTCTCATAAAAAAAAGAAAAAAAAAATAAATAAATAAATAAAACTAGAAAAAAAAGAATGAAAATTATTCAAATAAAATGCGATAAAATATTAAGTACGCAAAGTATAATAATCATATACACATTAATTGATATGTGTATCAGTCAGTTTATAGTTTTAATAATAGCAAGTAGGCCGTCATCTAACAATTAATTATCGTAATATATATCAGCATAAAAAAAATAATAAAATAAACTGTAAATGTGGAAGGATATATAAGTATAAAATATAAATAACGGCCGCAATTTAAATTTAATAATAAAAAAAAAAAAGAAAATATTAACGTTTTATTTTAACGTTATTGATTTAACTGGAAGCGCGTTATTTCATTTTATTATAATAATAGTAATAATAATAATAAAAAAAAACTCAGGTATTCGTCTTCGCTTATGAAGTTATTGGTTTGTAATATATTTAATCAATTGATTATTATAATGAATAAAAACTAAACCATTCATTGATAACTCAACCGTTGAGGTCTGGCTTCCAGTAATTAAAAAAAAGAAAAACAAAAAAAAGATTTATATGATAAAACGTATCGTGTTTTCTTCTCTACATTTAAATTACATAAATATATTGTTATTAATTATTAATCGTTATTGTACGAAAACATTAATTATTATTATTATTATTATTATTTTTTGTTTCATTTATTCGAGTGTTAAAAAATTAATTATTAATTTAAAATGCTAATTATCGAATTAGATATAAAGATTAAAAATGTATCCATTGTTAAAAAAAAATTAATGGTACTATTACCCCAAGTGATGTTTGTTCTGAAACTCATGAAAAAAAATGAATAATAACTAATAAAATAATAATAATAAATAACAAAGTTAACAAACAATATGTTTAGTATTTAAAAAAAAAATTATGTGTGATAGGTATTAATAGATGTATAAATATGAAGATTTCTAAATGTAAATATAGAAGAAAAAAAAGTAAAATCATTGGCAGCAAATAACATTCTTATGTATAATAAATTTATATAAACGATTACTGATAATTAATAATTATAATTTCATTCTTGTAAGAGATAAGATTTATAATAATTAAATTGAAAAGGAGGCCGATAGACAGATTGTGTAACTTATTAGATCTCAGCGTAAGATTTATTGTAGCATTATTAATTTTTAAAAAATAAGTAAACACCAAAATCATTATCCGCTGTATCAAAATAAATAAAAATAATAATTTTTATATAAGTACCTATGGGCGCACATAATTTTCAATGGCACATAAAATTTTAGCGACAATTAAAATAAAATTAATAAAAAAAATAAATGTTATTAAATATAAACTTAATATTAATTAGTACTAATAATAAAATGGTTGTACATAAATAATAATAAAAACTGAATAAATGGCTAAAATATTTAAAAAAAAAGTACTGTTGTTAAGTTAAAGACAAGTATAATTTATTCAATTATACACTTACCTATTTTTCCACCTTATTTAAAATTTTTTTTGATTTTTTTTTTATACTAATAACTAAATATTTAAATTACTTACTTTATAATTTTTATTAATAATATTGATACAAATTTTTAGTAAAAGTATCTCTGTCTAGCTTTTATGTTTAGTTTATAATAAAACTTTTTTTGTTTATTGAAATTTTGGATGTAATACTAGAATACATTTCTTTACTTAGCAACGTAACTTTTACTAAACATACGTAATTTTAGTCAATCCAAGATTTTGACAACAAGTAATTATTGACATAAATTTAAAAATAATTTATTATTATTACTAATATTATTATTATTATTATTATTAATTATTATTATTATTATTATATATTAAAGTGTGAAAATTTAGTATTTAGTTAAATAAAAATCCGTAAAAAAAAACAAATACTTTACGTTTTTTATTTCTAGTTAGCAATTTTTCCGATTCACATGTGAAAATTCATCATAATGATATATCATTTTATATATATATATATATATATATATATATATATATACATATATCTTATAGGGTGGTCTTTAAAAATTAAATTTTCTCAGGTGCCCCATAAAAAGCTTATGTTTAGTGAAAAAATATGTAGGGAATTTGGTTTTTTCGTTTTAAGTAAAAAGAGCACGTGCCTCAGGACGATCAAAATTCATTTTTCGATAGTATCGCGGTTTTTTTTAAGTATCTCATGAAATATGGAGATTAAAGGAAAAAGTAACAAGAACAATTTTGTAGGAAATTTAATTTTTGACAAAAAAGGTCATATTCATTTTTTTTTATAAAATGTGTATTTTTGAAGATATTTTAAAAAATCTTTGTTTAGATCTTATGAATTGAGCGTTTTAAGGATTACATTACTATAGAAACTATAACAAGCATTAATAATTGATATGTTACGAGTTACGAAGTTATCTATATTTAAGAAAAAAACTTATTTTTAGCATTCGTAATCCTTTAAATGCTCAATTGATAAGATCTAAAAAAGTTTTTTTTAATATATTTTCATAAATACACATTCTATAAAAAAAAGTAATATGATGTTTCTTGTCAAGAATTCAAAGTCCTACAAAATTGTTCCTATAATTTTTTCCTTTAATCTGCATACTTCATGAGATATTTAAAAGAAAACCACGATAGTATCGTAAAATGAATTTTGATGGTCCTGAGACACGTGTTCTTTTTACTTACAAATAAAAAACCAAATTCCCCTCATATTTTTTCATTAAAAAAAAGCTTTTTATGAAGCGCCTGCGAAATTTTAATTTTTAACGACCACCCTAATATATATTTATTAAAAAATATGTGTTAAAAATAATTTATATTCTCATAGACATTCAGAATTTTATTTGAAAAAATAACTAATGGGAAGTAAATATATGTAATAATAATTAAAACGTTTTTACATAGGCAAAAAAAAATTATCTATTAATCTTTAATCGAATAAAAACCAAAGTATAATTAGGAACAGATTTAATTGAAATTATTTACAGTAGTATTATAATATTATTTATTTCATTGATTTCGTTATTATTTAAATTGTTATATTTATTATTATTATTAGTTGAGGGTATTCTCAGACAGTGCCCCCACTTTTTAAAAATATTCAATAACTCAATTAAAAAATAAATTGCACCTACAGCTTTTTTTTGTTTTCTACAAATAAAAAAAAACTTTTTGGTTGTCAGTGATTCATTGAAAAAAAAAATCCGAAAATTGTTAATTATTTACTAACTTATGATCCTGAATTTAACTGACAATTAAATTCAGGATCATTTGATAACAACTGTCAGTAATATTTTTTTTTTAAATCTACATCTCAGCGACAAATGTCCTCTTTTTAATTGATGCTTTAATTTCTTTTCAATTAATTAATGACATTTGAATATCGTTATGGTAGTTGAAAGGATAAATATTTTTAAAAAGTGGGGAGAGGGGCACGGCCTGAGAATGCTCTTAATTTATTGTAGAATGATTGCATAATGTTATTCTATGGAAACAATAATTGTTTTTTTTTTAACAACATATACATTAATTAATAATCTGATTTTAAATTCTGCAATATAATGTAGGCCTTTATAAGCAAAACACTTTCTTTGGATAAACAACATACACACGCACATACGTTTGCACACTTGTAACTCTTTATATAAATACCATAAATTGCATTTTTTGCTAATAATAATAATTTTTAGCTGTTGCTATTCAACGAAGATATATATATATGTCTTTTGATATTTATATTTTTAGATAACAATTAACTTAAAAATATGGTAAGTCCTGATTATTGACACTAAGTACGTTAGACATTATAATTAAATAATAATAATAATAATAATAATAATAAATAGATTTTTTTAACACCATTTTATTTTTTTATACTCCTACCAAGTTAATCAATAATTATTACTGTTGATAGATAAAATCTTTACATAAATATAGAACATTTTATATAATTACTGAAATGTACCAATTATTGACATGCAAAATAATTTATATTGAATTCGTAGTTTTCGCGCTATTATTCGAGACGCGAAATTTTATTTTATTTTAATTTGCTGTTAATTAAAACTTCAAGAAAAATTTTTATTTTTCAATCCCAAGTAGCAGACAATTTTAAAATATAAGATGTCTTGACAAGGACAAGACAAATTTTATTTTATGTCAAAGCCAAGTATTTTTATACAAATAAGATATACAGGTGTTGGCCCTACACAATATTTGCGTTGAATTTAAACATTAAATTTGTGTTAAAATCTCAACACAAAATTCGGGTAATACGAGAAGTGAATTCAATACTTTTTAAATATCAATGCGCGACACAAAAAAAATGTTAATTTTTGTACCATGGATATTTAATTATAATTTATGTATCATTTTAAGGTCATTAATAGTGACAACAATTATTATTTGGTATTTAACTTTTTTTGATAGTAAACAATTATTTTATTCGAGTCAAGATTAAAAAAAAATCACGTAATATTTCATAGCAGTTGTGAATAGTAAATCAATTAATTTCTTTTAAAAAAACAAAAACACATTTTTATTCAGCGAAAAAAGTAATTTTAACATTAAATAAAATAATTCGAAATTATGACTAAATCTTTTTTATGGGAACGATAAAAATTCTAGCTTTTAGTAAATAGTAAATTTAATATATTTTTAAGCTAAATTGACATTTATAAAATTTCGATTGCACTTTCATTTTCCTCGTAATTCTTCCGTGACTATCGGTTGATTTTCTAAGATAAATTTTTTGTTAATTTTTTAAGTATCACTTAATAAATATTGATAATTTCAATTTTTGTTCTAAGTAACACTGTTGAAGTGTTAAATAGTAGATCAATTTAAAATTTTTAAGTAACACAATAGATGCGGTAATTTAACACGAAATAATGAAGACAAAAAATTTAACTCGGATCGCTTGTAACACAGATACAAAATATTTTTACTGTGTGGGAATCATAGAAAATTCGTATTTTTATTTCCACCATAAAAGTCATCTTAATTGATAGATCAGACGATTAATTCGATATCTACTTGTCATCAACTTTTTGCTGCCGTTTGTGTCGAGTTTTTTAAGCATATATTATTTTTTTATGATATCAATTTCTGATTTTATCGTCAACATTTTAGTGTCTTATCGATGGATCAAAAAACTGATATCTGATAGATCTCACAAAGCTAAGTGTACTACTTGGGATTGTATTATAAACTTAAAAATATTAATGATTTTTAAAAATATTGACAGAAATTAAGGGTCAGAAGAACTAATAGAAATTCTGGATTTTATATTTCTAATTACATTTTAAGTATTTATGGGACTCTAATGATAAAAATCTTCCGAGAATGTTCGTCTTATGCATTTTTCCAGAAGTTTAAAAAATTTCTGCACTGATAATCAATTAATAGATTATTAGACATCTGAATTTCGATAATTTGTTGAGTACAACCCAGTCTTAAGTAAATAATAAAATAAAATTGTCAATAATTGGTACCCTGGCAATAATTGGGTGTTATACCTTATACTAATGTACACAGATTTAAAGCGATCTAATGATTCTAAAGACAATGCATAATAATTAGGAGTAAATTTTTTATAAATTTAAAATATAGTTATTATCTTTTTAAGTTTGTAGTTTACATATCTAATTACTTTTCTTTAATGTGATGAGTGCTTTAACGGAATGGTTATGTATTTATTTAAATATTTATTATTATAACAATTACTTAACTTAATTATCAATTAATCTCAAAAATCTAATATCGATATAAATTTATTTATTGTTGGCAAGTTTAATTTTACTTTCAAAATAATTATTTATTTTTGACTATTACTGAATCTAAAAATCATAAGCTTATAAATTTAAATCTTTGGTGGAAAATGAAGGTAGTCGATGATTTAGAAAATTTATAATAATTTAAGTTGTAAAATTTGATTCATTTTATGGATATTCTAACTCTTTAATGTAATTAATGTCCTTGGCGGATTCGAATTACGGTAAATTACGATCTTTATTATAAATTACGATAATTTACTGCAGACTACAGCATTTATACGGCAGTTTATGATATTTTACAACAATATAGGTAATTTACGGAATTTTAAGACGAATTGCAGTAAAAAAAGAGCCATCCGGCTTTACCCGGAATAGAAAGGTAGATTTTCTGAATACAGTAAAGCTAAAATAGTGTGATTAATACTCATTTACGCGTTATCATTACGAAGTTATTAAAGGACTAAGCTGCAAAAATGTTTTTTTTTTGTAAAATTTTCGAGATTATCAAATCGTTATACAAGATCTTTGAAAAAACAATTAATATAGTGAAAATTAAAGCTAATCGTATGGATTTTGAGATTCTTTTTACAGAATTAAGTTATCATTTTCGGTTAAAAAGTTATTTAAGGATAAAGCCAGAAAATTCATTTTTAGGAAAATAAAAAAAAAAATTTTCAAACACCCACAACTTCTAAACTAATCGACCAAATGGGCTCATCTTCGAACGTGATCAAGGTAATCGTCCAATAAATAAGTGTATAAAATTTCATTAAGATAAGCTAAGAATTGCGGGCGCTATCGTGATGGCAAGGCGCGTTATATTGTATATATGTACATACATATATAAATTTTTAAGTGGATGGTATTTTTTGACTCTACTAGGTAAAATAAGATATATGGTGGCAAAATTCTTTGATAATTTGATCATGAGACCCATTGCAATAGTCCGATTTCTAAAGAAATCTACCTAAAAACGGCAATTATTACTATAAACACAGTGTAATACTTCATTTACCGTAAAATACCGCATTTTTATCTCACGTTTACGGTAACTGACGCCAGTTTTTACGGTAAAATTGCCATTTTAAGCACAACTTGTCGTAAATTACTGCAACTTTGCCAAAATGCCATACTTGTACCGTGGAATTCTGTATTTTACTGTAAAATACCGCAGACTTGCCGTACACTTACGTTAGACTATTGCACATTTGCGGTCAATTCCCGTAATGTTACCGTGAAAATACTATCGTAGTTCTTTCGAACATCGTAAATTACGGTAATAGTCGTAATTTACCGTGAATCGGATCCGCCAGAGATTACATTCGCACTCATCATTTTTACCTGTTTTTAATCTTAGTATTTAAATAACACATTTTATGATTATTTAACTTGTTTTTTCTTATCTTCTTCCTTTCTACTTTATACGTACATATTTTTGAAAACATATATGAGAACGAGAGCACACAAATATAAACAACAATACCTAATTTTTATACATTTATCACATTCTTGACTAAAATAAATTTTGAGTTTTAGATTCATTGAACGCGAATAATATATTTTTTTACTTTTTGTTTAATTTTATTTTTTCTATTGCTTATTATAAGAATTACCATTTTATTGAATATATATAAATATTATTAATTGTAAATGGTACCAGTAATAATATTAATGAACTTTTAAATTTTTTCTTGCAGGCACTTAGCACATTAGTTGACAATCTAACCAATTTTTCGATTCCATAGTAGATTTTTTTATAGCTCCCCGAATAATTTTATGATAAATTTAAAATTCAATTAATATTACTAATTACTGATCCTATTTAAATTAATAATAGATAATGTGTAATCTATCCCATCATGAAATTTTAGATGAAATCAGTCAATAAGATTTAAATGTGAATTTTACTCAAATCCGATAGGAAAGATTTTGGTGTAATAATATGAGATGATCCTAAAAGAAAAGTTTATAAATATATTTAAATTAAAAATTTTCAGACTTAAATGATCTTACCAATTATAACTTCCCAATTTTTCATAGCATTCGTTACTTCATATGCACAACGAATTTCAGAGAAACATACGCCGCCGACAATAAAAACAATTAAACGTGGTACATTTTTAACTGTTTGTTGTCCTTTATCTTTATGCCAATGCCCATAACGTGCACTAAAAACAATAATTAAAAATAAACACACATTTTTATTTATTAGGGTGGCAATTAAATATTTTTCCGAATTTCTTGTTTTTTTAGGCTCACATTAAAATTTATGGCGATTAAATGCCTGCTCTTTTTGGACTGCTCAAAGCAAACCAAAAAAATTTCGAAAGTGAACAGATTTTCCGAACGCTATATACTTATATAATTAAACAGTTGCCGCTTGAATAATAAATCGATTGACATATTTATCAGTCATGAATTGTTTAGTTAAAGGTACACCAATTGGCCAAATTTTAAATTGACATTTTATTTTGGATTCCAAAAAGTAAAATTTTCAAAAGTAAAAATTATACACGGACATAAATCTTGAAATTAACGTAACTAGACTTAACAGAAGGAAGGAATCGCAAAGAATACTACAAAAAAGTAAAATTGTTAAAAACTCAAAGGGTGGATTGGGTCCCATAGGCAGCCTGAGATTAACAGAGGGTCGATTTAAAAAATTCTGAGTTTATTCATTTCACAATATATGTCTTTGTAAGTTTAAGGTGGTTGATTTAAAGCTTTTACGATTATCATGCCATAAAAAGTCTAATGTAGGTTTTCAATGCTCATTTAGGTTCAAATTATGCCTTAGATTCCGACTCGGGCGTGTGTTTAAAAAAGATAACTTTATTGTAATAATTTGTCAACTTTTTGATAACATTTTGATCACTTTTGAATTCTACTTTATAAAGTTTTTTTGACAAACAGCAATTTTTTTTTATGTTGACTTAATGCTAACAAAGTGTTAATGATTTTTGAGAAGTTGTTGATAGAATAACAAGTGGTGAAATTAAAAGTACATGAATAAACAAAAACAAAATACTTGGCATATTTTATTGTAAACTAAAAAAATTAATTAAGAAAAAAAAATTTATTATTTTACAAAAAGATATGGAATGCACTAGTGTTTTATTTATCTACCAACTCTTAATTGTCCACGATCGATTTATACACATACATAAATTATACAATTTTAATATTTAAATTTATTTTTAATGATTTATTGAATAATTTAACTATAATCAGAAGTTATTTAAAAGTGTTTATGGAACACGCGAATGACAACAATAAAAAAATGACAAAGTAATATAAAAAATGGCAGCATTTTTCAGTTGACAAAATAAAGCTAACATTTAAATACAATAAAATGTTCTCTTAAAATAGTTAACAAAACTTTAACAACTCAATGTTATCTTTTAAATAACGTAAAAATTAGAGGTGTGCGAATATTCGAATTGTTCGAATTATTTGATTCGAGTTTCGAATCAAATAGATCGAGCAATTCGAATTATTCGGATTGATTATCTTTTGCTCTTAAACTTATCGATTTCGAAAAATTATCTTGTTCATTTGACTCAATTGGAACCTTTGTTTTTAACTCATTACTAAAATAATAAAAATTTCACTGAAAAACCATTCGTGTTTAAAAAAGTGCCATCTGGCCATACCCGGAATGGAAAAATATATTTTTTATTTTGATTCGAAATTCTTTTTGACATAAATTTAATAAACTTTAATTTTCATTATTAATCTTGTGGTTTTGATCTTTTCTTTTTTTTTTTTTTTTTAAATATTTTAACTTGAAAAATTGTAAAAATGTCGACAAAAAGTTTAATGTGACTTTAGCTCTGGATAACTTTTAAATCAACAATCGTATATGTAAAATCTAACGTATTTATCTTTTAGCTTATTAAATAAGCTTTAATTTCGACTGTTATAACATTGTTCAATGATGTGTCTTTCATTTACTACAGAGTTTGAACCATATCTGTATAATTCGGATAATACACGGTAAAAACTACGCACAGTAAATGCTTATTACAGAAAACCATATATTGAAAATTTGAGAAAATTTTGTCATAAGATATTTTAATTAATTTATGGAAAAAGGAATTTTCCAATCAAAATAAGAAATATACCTTTCCATTCCAGGTAAAGCCAGATGGCACTTTTTTTCACAACAATGGTTTTTCAGTCAAATTTTTATCATTTTAATAATGAGTTATGAAAAAAAGATTCCAATTAAGTCAAATAACTCGAACAAGATAACTTTTCCATCGAAATCGATTAGTTTAAGAGCAAAAGATAATTATTCGAACTATTCTATTACGTGGTATTCTATTTTATTGTGCTTTTTCAAGTTTTTGTGGAGCACCGTCACATGTAATGGCAAAAATTAGTAATAGAAAAAATACAGTGTACTTTAGATCGTAATTGTTTTGTAGAATTTCATACTATTTAGTATTGTAAATAAATATATACATTTAATAAATTGTATTTCTACCATAGTTTGTGTTTATTTTGCAACAAAAGCGTGAAGTATTTTATTGTAATCCATTGAAAAATGTTATACCTTATATGTGTCCCCTTTTCAAAAACACTAAAATATACATAATTTCTGTCTAATGTATTACTTTTATGTTGAATTAGATCAAAATAGATAGATATAAATAAACAACAACATTTTTACTGTCTTGGAATAGTTATGAATGTATAAGGGTTAAAAATTTTCAATTTTTTTTTTTTATATCCTTTAATTTTCGTGACTAATGTGGTATTGAAAAATTTTAAACCGTCGTAATTAAATTCCCAGATACTTTACGAAATTACCTGACGTTTCCATAATATATCCCGGTTGCATTTGTAGCCGCCCTAAATTAATAATTTAAATTAAATTAGTAAAATACCTTGTTGGTGCATGATATCCAGAACTAACAGCACGACCAGCTAAGAATGGAAAATGCTTGGTATCTAATCTATCTTCAATAGCATCCTCCATAAGATCTTTGACAATTGGTGTCCAACGACTCATTTGATATGTTTGTTCAGTAATTCTTTCT
The DNA here is from genome assembly GCF_026212275.2 of Microplitis demolitor. Classification (NCBI taxonomy): domain Eukaryota; kingdom Metazoa; phylum Arthropoda; class Insecta; order Hymenoptera; family Braconidae; genus Microplitis; species Microplitis demolitor. The sequence goes on along the minus strand of NC_068551.1, from coordinate 7,798,403 downwards.
TTACGCGTGACCACATATTGTTTACGTCCTTTACCCTATTAAATATCAATAAAATAAATACAAATAATAAAATAAATAATAATTAAATACGTACATCAACATTTACTCCCAAATTAGCCAAGTTCAAAATAGTTTGTTTATCGTCTGGTGATATTTGAGCATGATGTATCAAGCGATTAAGGTTTTCTTCAGCAATTCCACTTTTATTTAACACATACAATGCAATAGTTCGTAATTTATCAGTACTGTCAATAGTTTGATCCAAAAGAATTGGAGTAACATTGCGCATATGATCTTTAATACGTTCTCCTTCAGCATCTGTACCCATGGCCAAATCCTTCAAAAAAATTAAATTTTATTACTGAGAATTTTCGTATTTTAATGACTGTATTTTTTTTTTTCAATGATTTGTTTACCTGCTCGACTTTACAAAGCTTATCAACATTTCCCTGATAACGTTTCATACAATCTTCAGCCAAATGTAAGTGAGTCGCATATTTACTTAATTCCTTCTGATACTGAGGCATTTTTTTAATCATTTGTGAAAGATCTCTCATACTTTGTTTATCTCCTTGCGGCATTCTCTTTGACTCGGTAAATTTCTTAAGATTTTTCGTAACATTTCTAAATTAATTTTTAAAAAATTTAATACTAATTTATATAAATATATATGGTGTTATAATTTATATGATTTTTATAATTACTGAGATACAACTGCAATGTGTTGGTGCCTCAATTCCACCCATAATTCATCATTTTCGTCAAGCAAAACCTCTTTTTCACCCTGACCTGCTGATGCTTCATAGCTTTAAATAAATAATTTAAAAATATGAAATTATGTAAATAATATAAGCGACCGACTACTTAGTATCACTACAAAATTGATTGAATATCATTTAAATTCAATTTTTTGTTGAATATCAATTTATTTTACTAATTTGCTCTCAGAAAATCGGTTTACTTCTATTATCATTGAAGTTTATAAGACAAATCTTGTTATTAATTTGCAAACTTATTGATTCCGATAATTTTATAATCATGGGAATTTGGAAAAAAAAATCAACACGATCATTTTTTTTTATTAGTCGATATATTTTTTTTCTGAATCATTTCAACTGCGATTAAAGATAAAAAAACTTATTAAATTTTAAGAGTTTACCAAAGGGCTGTTGTCTTTCATTAATACAAAAAGTTCCGTATCTAATCTCAAAATATTTAAAAAATTTCATAAGTTGAAAAAGGCACAAATTAGGGTCAAGATCTTTTTCACTGATACCAAATTTAATTTGTTTAATTTTTATTACCAAAGAGGCATTGCATGGACTAAATTTTTCGCACACCTCAAGCGCGAAAGCGCTGATGGTGCTTTATGATCGCTCTAAATTTTTTATTCTTTTAATAGTGGTGTGCTGTCAATTGATTCCATCAATTTTACACCACAAGTGATCACTACAAATTTATCCTACCGACATCTGATTTCATCGACAATTGATCCGACCAACAACTGATTCCTCCTAGCGTATAATATATGTTTTCATATATCTTTTTAGATCTTATGCTAATAATAATAACAGACGTTACCAATATAAATGTTTATTAAAAAATTACTGTAATCCAAAATGATCTATTTTTCTGATCGATGGGATCAGTTGTCACGGAACCCTTAATAATATATAGTTCTAAAGAAATCTACTTAAAAAGGCATGTCTAACAATATTTTTTAGACAAAATCAAATTTTTTTGTTAATATCAAGCAAGTAAATAAAATACTTGAATAAAGTAATTATTTGGTTTTATTGAAGAAAATAATAGCTTGGCACTATTTAGGTAACTAAAATACTTAAATCAATAATTTTTGCTTGAAAATATAAATTTTTTCTCTCAGTGCCTTATTATTTTAGTAATATAGAAGATAATTTAAAAAAAAATAATTATAAAATGATTACCTATAAACATCATTTTCAATATCAAGTAAATCGTAGGCCATTGCTTGTAACGTAAGTTCATGGAGTAAAGGCGAAACGCAATCGAATCCACGATCAAGAATCAATAATTGAGAACGTGATTTTTCAGGACCTTCACCCATTGTTGGTTCATCCGCTTTGTATGCATCTAATTTTTGTTGTATCATTTGTGCAAGCTCCACATTTCGATCAAAGTCACTATTTAAGTAATTTAAAATTTTTTTATTTATATATTGAATATTTGATAAATGTAAGAAAACAAATAATTAAACTTAAAATTCGCTTAATAATAAATTACCTTCGATATCTTACTGATGGATATTCACCAAGAGTAGCACAAAGTGTTGCTATCTGTTCAGCACTACGTTCCATATTAGCATTTCGTACATTTATAAATGAAGGACTGTAAAAGCATTGGAACGTTTCACGTGAATCCAGTGAGAAAACCTACAAAAATAGTTATAATTAATAAATTTTTAAATTAAATCATACGGTTTTATTGTAAAATCAAAGCTAATATATTATTTTATTTTTTTTAAATGACAAGCAATGAAAATACTGTTTTATGTTCATGCGCAACGAAAAAATATGCATTAGCCATTGAGTTTAGAAATTTGTTTTAAAAAAGTTAAAAGCAAAGTGAAAATTACTTTAGAGTATTTAAAATAATATAGATAAACACATAAGTGGTATTCTACATGATTTTTCTATATTTATTTCTTCATTTTTATTTCACCTGAGACTCATATGGCAGAAATGCAATGTTGATCTCTTTCAGAGTTTTAATCTTTCTAGCAGCAAGTGACTTGCAGAGTTCATTGAAGAGCTCCTCCGGGCACACTTGACGAGTGCAAGCATTAATGCATTTGTAAAAATGGTTAGTTCGTGCTTTGAGTAATTAATCAATATGTATATATTAGACCGATTCTAAAAATTTTAATTTTTTTTTTTTTTTTCAAAGACACACACTAAAGTTTCAGTAGCATAAAAAAAGACGCCTGTTAAAATTAAAGTCCTTAATATTAATATTAAGTACTTCCTGATTGCAATTTTTTATTTCCCATTTAAATAACACGGGGAAATTTTTTTTTTAATTTGGAATTTTATAACTCATCATCTAATTATTGCACCGGAAAGGTTAATACAAATTTTTGTTGGAATTTTAAAGTTTTATAAGAACGGTCTCTTATCACTTTTCGAATTTTTTTTTTTTTCATATGTTATTCAACGTCAAATTCAAATTCATGAAAAAAAATCGCTCATTAAGATTATTAATTTTTGCTCGGAAATATTTTACTTAATTTTGAATAAAATTTTCAGAACAAAAATAAATACTATTAATAGGAGATTTCGTAAAGAAGTATATTCTTTCACGTGTGCTTTGTTAATAATATAAATAATTTTTAGTCAAAAAATCTATCGTTTTAGGTTTTAAAACTTTATTTTATTATTTGTCAATGATCATAGATTTTTTTTATTTATGAAATGATAATTTTTTATTTTTGATTTTAAATCTATGTTTTTATATAACACTCTATAATAAAATATTAATCAAGTACGCGAATAATAAATATAGTGAAACTTATTAGTTTAATACTTATGTATACTTTTAATGCTTTTGATTTTTGAATTTGTCAATGCATGTTAATAGCTTGAAGATCCTGACGATAGATTTCTACTAAGACTTTTTTTTCTAATAGCCTTTTCAATTCTAACTGCTTCATTTTTTCGCTATTGGAATCAATTTCTACAAATTTTTTTTCAAGACCGTAGACAGTTGCATTCAGACCGCGTTACTTTTTGAACAGTTTTGACAGAAAAAAAAATTTATCGGATTTTTTTAGTCAAAAAAAATAAAGTTTACATTTTTCGAGCTTTAAAACGAAATTCCCTGACATTTCCAGGTTTTCCAGAAATGTGGCCACCATGAAAATCATTTATTGGAAATAATATGGTCTACGAAATTTGGTGATAAAACTGAAATTTTCGTGTAGGATGTTCAATAATATTGAAAATTACCATGAATTTGAATCTGATATTGAATAACTTTTGAAAAAGTAAATTTATCGAAGAATTATGTGATACCCTTTTTATAGAACTTTCAAATTCTAACAAGAATACGTATTGACCTTTCCGTTACAATAATTAGCTGATGAGTTATAAAATTCCAAACTAAAAAAAAAATTTCTCTGTGTTATTTAAATGGGAAATAAAAAATTGCAATCAGGAAGTATTTAATATTAATATTAAGGGCTCAAATTTTAGAGGGCGTTTTTTTTTACCCTACTCAAACTTTAGTGTGTCCTTGAAAAACAATAATCAATTTTTCTGAATCGGTCTATTATATATAAATGCACAAAATGTCATGTTTTGATAACAAAGTAGAAATTTATACTTAAAATAATGAAATTGGGGGAATATAAACATGAAGAGAGAAGATAAGAAAGAAAAACAAAACACACAGCTTGATATAAAACACAAAGTCACCATAAAATTACAAAAAACAAAGACCATTTTTTTTTCTTTTTTTTTTTTTATTTTTTTACCTGCTCTTCATACGGTATAAATGCAATGTTGATTTCCTTTAAAGTTTTAATATATTTTTTTACCATTGACTGGCCTAAAGTTTTAAATAAATCTTCGGGACATGCTGTGAAAAAAAATTAACTAAAAATTGATGTAAAAAATAAAATAAAAAATGTTAATTGGATACTTTCAATAATTTATAGTAAAAATCATAAATAAATAAAATAATAATATTGAGCAATTGTATTTTCTTAAAAAATTTTAGTAATATTAGATTTATTTTTGAAATTAAAATATTTCATTGTTATTAATTAATTATAGAGATAAGATATTACCTTCAGTAAAATATACGTGAGCAGCTTTATAAATAGTTCTCGATGGATTACTAAAGTCATCAATAAGTTTTTGCACCGAGCCATTGCAAGGAGTAATAAGATAAATAGCTTCCATTGATGGCAGGGGCTCTCGTTTCTTATTGATATCTTCTACTAGTGTAATTCCTTGTGCACTTATATCGTGCATTTTACAACACGCAGAGACCATTCTCATAGCCAATTGATCTACGACAAGAATTCTCCATTCTACATTAGCACCACCAGCAGCTGGTTTTTTATTCTTCTGCTTGATTACTTCATTCATTATTTCTAAAAAGGTAATCGAGAAAACAATAATTATTAAAGTATTATTATTGATGTTGTTGTTAAGATAAGAAATTTAGATTATCAAGTTTATAGTAACAATAAAAATAGGGACCGTTGTAGCCCGTGTGTTAAATCACAGGAAATTTTAGTCATGAACAGGAGGGTCTAGCGTTCGAGTCTGGAGCTCGGCGTTAAGGGCCAAGGCTACATTTGGGTAAAGAAGTATGTGGAAATTTAAATCAGGAAAAAATCTGGGAATGATTGCGTGAGTAGAAGAACGGAAAAAGGGGATAAAAATGTAATAAAAAAGTGGCTCCGATAAAAAACGATTGCTATAACTCAGAGGAAAACAATGACTATAATAACACCTAAAATTAAATGGTCCATTACACACTAAGGGAGGAAAGTAGGGCATTCCAACCTGCGATAGAATTGCCTACTATCCTTTGTGGTGTGTGTACTCAAAGTTTAAATTTTTGCTTCTGTTTATGGAAAAAATGCCGCATGCACTAATTTTTATTATTTGTTTTCTCATAAAAGCCGAAGCAGCACAGAGACAACTTTAAGATGTTATAAAAATGTATTTTAAAAGGACAAGATAAATTTTTTTTTGTTTCAAAGCCAAATTTTTTCATGTAAATAAGACATACAGAAGTTGGTCCTAAGAGTCACAGGAAATTTGTGTTCTTATATCCGTCCTAAAAAATTCATTTCAATTAATAAATCGTTTAGATGACTTATTTGACCACTATTTGTAATTTACTTTTTGTCGTCGCTTGTGCCAAGTATTTTAAGTAAATATTTTTTCGGTGACATGAATTTCTGATTGTTTTTCAACATTTTGGTGCCTTATTAATAGGTCAAAAAACAGCCTCAAAACTTCTATCTTATAGATGTCACAAAGTTAAGTGTGTTACTTAGGAGGAAAGAGTTTCTTTCCTTTAAACAGGGCAGGAATTGAAACTTCCGGTGCAGGTACAGTGAAAAATAAATAATTGTATAATTGAAATTAAATAAAAAATTGTTGAAAAAACGTTTGATTTGTTTTTTATAAATATTTATGATATTGTTTTAAATTTAGCAAAATATATAATTGATAATGTTATTAAACTAAATCAATAAAAATAAATAATGAATAATTCAATGGTTAATTATTTAGTTGATGTCGAGTTCATGTAATTATTTTGTTTTTAGTAATGATTAATTTTTATTAACTCTGTCAATAATTTATAATTTAATTATTAAAATGGTTGAAAAGAAAAAAAAGCTAATCAGTATCAAGTCAGAATTTGAGTAATTATAAGTATAGTATAATACGCCCGAGAAAACTAGGAACCAAATTACACTAAATAAAGTAAGAATGATTGTAAGAGTGCAAAATTAAGGATAAATAAAATTAAAGGATGATACCAATCAATGTAAATAAATAAACTAAGAATAAGAAAAAACTGTAAAAAAACGAAAGTTGTGCAGTATACATGCAAATAAAGATTATTATTATTATTATTATTATTATTATTATTATTATTATATAAAAAGAAATAATTAAAAAATGTATGAGCATATTATTGCCGAAACATAATTTACACTTTCGAACTTATTTTTAAATATATATTTTCCGATTAAATTATTAATATTTCTATTAACGATTAATCTCATAAATACTAATATATTTTCTGTACATTTATAGTTTACTATAAGCTTGTTATAATCAAGTAATATGAGATACGAGTAATCCCCTGTATTTTACGCACATCTGTGATGCATTATTGACCAATTTATACTTAATACTGTACAAATTTCACAATTACTGTCTCCTGTTACGTTGTTATGTGTAATAAAACAATTCAGCTTTAATAGTTACTAGTAATATGTAATTTATATATATGAGAATATAAAATACAACCATGAACTAAATTGTAAAGGTATAATTATTAATTACATAAATATAATGAATCCATGTGATAGTAATCAAATATTATCATTATAAGAATATTAGAGTTAATTAAAAAAGTATTTTAAAATGCTATATTTTCTAAATTACGGAGATAACGATGTAAATTAATAATGACCCATTTCAATAATCTTTTCGTCGTTACTTTATCTATTAAAAGTTATTTTTCAACTATTACATGAACTTTTATTAAAATAAACCGTATAAGATTCAGCTTTCAAAAGCTACGTGATGTGGTACCGTAATGAAATCTTCATTTAAATATAAAAAATTTAGTTTGAGTAAAAAAAAAAAAAAAAAAACAGTTTTCTTTTTCTTTTTCGATCAATAATTCATAACAGAAAAACTATTGAAAAAGGGTAGCTGCTATATCGGTTTAGACGACCACAAGATAAAAAAAATTATAAAGCTCAAAATATTTTTATCAGAAAAGATATTAATTAAATTTATTTGTTTGTAAATTGTTATTATTAACGAAATTTTTTAAATAATTAAAAAAAGTTATTTGAACTCTAATTATACAGTGAGGTAAAACAATTCTTTTACAAAACCTCTAATTAGATACTTTTTTGAGTCTTTTTTTTTATTCTTTTTATGGGGTTATTGAATTCTAATGGGAACTTTTATAGAATTAAGGTAAAATGTTGTAAAAATACGTTTACTTAAAATTCGTTCATAAAGTCGTAGATAAACTTCCTTTTTGCTATCAGAATTACAAAAGTTCTACTCCCAGTTCTAATCTGCCTCAAGTTTAAAAGTTCCACATGTCGAACTTTTTTGGAATCTTTTTGAACCGAATTTTTTTTTTCACCCATAGTTTACACACTGATTAGTTGGATCGATCATTGTAATCTATAACATTAAATCTTTTGGTACCTATCTGTTCAAGTATTGATCGGTCTTTACAGTTAGTGACGTCATAACAGTCACGTATACTTATGAAATAGTACCCTTGTAATTAAAAGGTTGAATAGTTTAAATAAAATAAACAAATTACTGAATTAAAATTTTAACAACCAAATATTTTCGAATTGAATTTAAAAATTTAAATTATTAACATTGAATTATTTTGTGTAGTAATTATGAATGAGGATAATGATACGTCAAACACACGTGTATAATCCAAAAATAGATTTGTCACCGATTACATCAAGACTAATAGGCTAATTGTTAATTTAATTTAATAATGATAAACAACATAATCAATATTATGATTCATAGATGTTGACAGTAATGAATTATGTATCAGCGATCGAACGTCAGATTGTATATAAATAAATATAAAAAAACTGTATATGTTTATTGTTGTAAACAGAATAATTGTACAGCTAAAATTTATAATTCAAATAATTGAACAATGAGCATTTAATAAAAAGACAATAATTATTTTGTGATGAAATAACTAAACAGTTTGACGTTTACATGCTCAGTTGTAGGATGAAGTCATCCTGACCAAGTCGTACGCCCAATAAATGTACATTTAAAACATGCGTATTTTAAGTGATCATTACAAACTATAATTATTCTAAGTAATGTAGCATTCAATTATTAATTATCTGGATACAAATTGAATTATTTCATTGCTATGTATCATAAATTTTATTATTTTTTAGAGTACTCACTTTGACCGACTTGTGCCTTGAGCGCCATTTTGACAGAACTGAAACACTGACTGAGAAATCCCTTTAAAATCTTAATATAGGTGGCGTCAAATTCGTAATATATCAATATTTCTTTTTTTTTTTCACTTCATAATTATAAAATATTAAAAAAAAAAAAACATTCCCACTTCAATAGATCATTGATTTTTTTACTTTATTATTGGAATATAATTACATAAAAAAAATTTATGAATGTCAATGTAGCAGACATCAGACAAATTTAAAATTATTAATAAATTTTGAAATTAATATGTGCATTTTTTATAAATATTATTTTGTAAATTATTTACTCTATTTATTTATAATTTAAAAATTGTCTGATGTCTTCTGCTACATTGACACTCATAAAAATTTGTATGTTTCATTATTTTAATTAAATTTTCCAAGTAGATTTTACAGTAGGCGTAGAATTTGAAAAAAAAATTTTTCATTAATCTTTGGCTTAAAATTTACGTCTATTTCATAAGAAAGTGAATTAAATGATTTAAAGTTGGCTTTAGAATATGGCAGTAGCTTGAAGTTAACTTGCGGTTAAAGTGGTTATCAGGGAAAACATAACATTATTTAAAAACTGTATTACCAACAGAGTTGTCATATTTGTATTTTTGCATCTGCGCAGATTATTTGAACCGTGTTGCGCGCGCAATATTATTTTGCTATTATATTGTTGGTTTTATGACGAATAGGGGCTGTATTATATATGTATGTATATATGTGTGTTGTGTGTGGGAGCGATTGTAATATATATTATGTTGTGTGGGAGTTAAAAGAGAAATGAGTTCGTGAGTTTTCGGTAACACTCGATAATAATCGTAACTTGTAAGTGTGTAAAGATGTGAAGGAATATAAGTAAAGTTAAAAGGGAGTAGAGCAGATAAAATATATAGTTGATGTGAGAGTGTATTGAATGTAGTTGTGGATTGTCACTGGCCGGTCTGGTGGCCTCGCCTCAATACTCGTTACTATACGCAACTATAAGCCTTGGTTCAGCTTTTTCTCGCCGCCACTTTCAGTTTGAATCGACGAGCTGGTGCATGTGGTTCGTATGGTGTCGCGATTAAATATGTAGTGTTTACCGCGCGCTTACCCTTACCAACAAACTTAACAATTGTGCTTTGCATCTGGCACTCTCTTGTTTACATTTAAATTGTAAACTCCATTTCAAGTTGGTCAATGGTCAAGGACTTTCACCCCGAGTATGATTGCAAGCATAATTATTTCGATTTAATATTAATGCTATTAATTATTTTTATTCGTGCATTTAAATTTATCAATAATAAATAATTATAATAATAATATGTTCAATGCTTATTATATTTATTTGAGTGCTGATTTTATGTGTTGGTGTAAATTTACAATTGGATAATATACTTTAGAAAGTATAATATATCGGTGAATCGGAGCATCATGAAGCTGGAGTACCCTTCCAGAGTCGAGGGTTGGCTCAATGTCTGCGGTGAGTGAATCTCATTGTTTTATTATTTTAACACGACAGTAAATTGTATATTTAAATAATCGCTTAGCGAAAACTATAAATAAAAGTATACAATATATGTGTATTGACATAAGTAAATTAACACGTGTAGTGAATATATAAATATACACATATAGTGTTTTTTATATCCTGGTGAATCACGTGTATGTACTTATTTATATATATATATTAATAATAGGTTTTTATTCCGAATATGTCAAAAGTTAATTCAACTAGAAAGCTATAATTTCCTGTCAATATCTCGTAACATCCATCTGACTAATTCTAATTATATGATTGATAGTAAAAAATTACATAAAACATATAGTTATATGCGCGTATAATTGCATTTGACGAAATATTATTGAACAATATGATATAACTACTTTTTATACGGCTGATAATTCAGTGAATTTTAAAAAAATACTCTCCCTTTCTGGTTGGTCGCCGATCAAAATCAATGATATGTCTGTCGTATTGCTACCACGACTAGCAATAAAAGATTGACTGAGTCAATCACATTCCAAGGCATTTATTTTATATTGTATTATATGTACACATATCATTTAACGTATATCATCAACGAATATAAGCTTGTAATGCATGTCGCGAAAATAATTCGAGTGTAGTATACATAGTATTATATACAGTATACAGAGAATGAACTCACGAGATGCTAAAATTTATGTACTTAAAATTTACTGAGTTTCGTGTTTGCACGTGACATGAGAACGGACGGGATAACGGCTCACGGCAATGTTTCTCGTAAAATACACACTACAATTTCTTCAACGAATAGAAGTTGTCGTAATCTTGAGCTAGATGATAATAGAATAATGAATAAATCATAATTTTTCAAATATACTATATAAACTCAAGTAAAAATCGTTAAAAGAGAGCTAAAATTATTATATTATATAATAGACACATGTATGTACATGCTACTCTTGACCTTTACCAAAATATTATTATCCTAGTACGTTAAGCGGGTGCCTTCTAAATTAATTATTTTTTTTTCCTCTTGTTACTAAGCCATACATAGTACGTTCAGAGTTCCATCGAGAGTTTTTGCCATCCTAAATACTCGAACTCGTTTCATAAGATATTTTTACACTCAAACTCTTCCTCACAACAAACGCCCCGCTTTATCTTGTCTACTTTTGTTCTGCATTCAAAATTTAAACACGTATATCTTTTTAACTACAACCTAACTCTTCAAAAGCCTTTATATATCTCGAAATCTACAAAAGGAAAATTATTATGCTTGGTGAATATAAATTTAAAATCACAGAAATCCAAGTAAACTTTACTAGATTGTACAATTTGTGAGGGTAGTGATTAAAAATTAACGCTTTTGGGATTTCGGGTAAAATTTGCCAAGAATTTATACAGTATAGTGAACACAAAGCGGAAAGTCTAGGTGAGTAGGTAGAAGTAAAAGAGGAGGAACAAACGGTATAGCACGTGAATGGAATTTTGTTATAGGGGTTTACTCGTGCTGCTCGTGCTTTTTGTACCCCCGCCGTTAGTTTTTATTCACGTCAAAGAAATGCCCAAAATTCCTAAACTTGGTGTCCCTACAGTATTCTATTAAAGTACTTCTTATTTAATTTATTAAATAAAGTTCCTATGTATTCATCATTGCAATTGAATGTACATTATTTTTACATCTATTATACAAGGCTTTAGCGCTTTTTTTTTTTTTAAGCCGAAAACTAAAAGCTCTCATTTAAATATAAATTCAAGTATAGAAATTAAAATCCTCTATAAAACGAAACTCGCACGATTCGTGTCACGCACATTGCTCAAACTTCCGGTTGTGAATGCGCATGCCCTTTGTCTACCTTCCGGTCATGATAGGCAAGTATAGAAAGACAATGTAAAGGTAGAAGTAAATGTGTACAGGTACAAAGCAGGTAGAAAAAAAACATTACGGTTACTCGTAGAATAACAGTTATGCCGAGTTCAAGACTCAATTCCAAGCGTGGATACTCCCACGATTATGACCGTGAATTAAATCATTTCATAGTGAATGTATTTAAAAGAATAAAAAATAAAAAAATAATACATCTAACATCGTACTGTGAAACTATTTTGCAAGTTATTTTTTCAGTTGTTTCTCACTTATGACGTGATTTAAAAAAACAATAACTACGTTATGCTACGAGAAATTTTTTTAAGGCAGCATTTACAACTATTATATGTAAAATTCAAGGTCTTATAAGTTTAACATTAGCTTAAATCTGGTGAAGGTCCATTGCGTGCCGTAAACGAAAATACTTCTTCGAAATTCAATGGTCAAGCTGTTGAAAAATGGATTTTTTCTTTAGATAAAACTAGATGCTTGTCACGTTTTTAAATTATTTGCGTCGCATTCTTTATGTTGAAAAATCTTAAAGCCACCTTTTGTTATTATTTAAAAATTTTCTCATCCGGCAAGAAAATATCGTTAGATAATGTTACATCAGATAATTTCTGCTTTCGTTGAAATGTAGGGTAGATCGCTTCACTTAGCCGCCTAAAAAAGTAGTTCAGGCAGCCGAAGGACGACCTGTACCCTTTCAAAAATATGGTCGCTTAATTATTTAGCATAGCTAAGCATTACCAAAGCTCTATATTTTCCTTACTCATTAGTTTAAGGCACGATTATTGTCATCATCTGAATCGATTATATTATGTCTAAAACAAGAGTCTTTGAGCGAAAAAATGTTGTTGATTTAGCCATCTGTCGATAATATCTAGCACTAGTATTTTTAAATTTAAAGTAAACTCAGTTTATTATTATTTTTATTACTGTTTTTGATTTCGTTTGTTCAAGTTAATTTATAATTGAAAGCTTTCTACAAACTTGTCAGTACCTGTTTACGATACATTGATAACCATTATTTAATGATACCATTATTAGACGATCAATGTTTTATAATGATATTGAACTTGTTGTCACTCGACAGCGTCATATTAAAATAGTACGCTTGAAGGAAAATGTAACGCTTTAATATAAATTTTCAGTCGTATAAAAGTAATGATTTAATATTACATTTAAAAAATTTTCAGATTTATAAATGATAAAAAAAAAATTGAAAGCAAATTGAAGGAAAGTAAGAATTAAAGAAAGGGTAGGGGTGATGTTTTACTTACGTTGATGGTATACGAATAACCCGAGGGCGTTTTTGGAGTTCTGATCGGTCTTGGTCTGGATATGTAAGGTCTAAAAGAAGCGTCAGAGGCGTAGAAAAGCGACCAAGCGCTAAGGCTCCAGTGTACAGGGAAGCTGCTGGAATATCGATTACTTTCACACTACTACTACACGTACTCTAAACCATCCCTCGCGAAACTAGAGGAGTAAATGTGCTTTCGCGATTTATGGGATCAACTTATCTGACATTACATTTGTTTTAAACAAACACTAAAAATTTATAAATATTTATACTTTCAATGTTAATAAGTAGAAATTCTATTAACAAATAAGTAACGAAATTTAATAATTTCATATATTTGGATGCGATCTCTGGATTAAATTTTTAAATATTGTAATGTGTACATACATACTTTTAATGACGCATGATGTATTATAGTATACGCGAGTATATCTGTCGACTTTCGCAAAAGAGCATTTTGCGCAAGCCTTCGTCTTTATTTCTTATCGCCCGCGTGGAAACAGAGAAAGTTATTACGGAAGTAAATTATTACACGCGCTTTTTATTATTATATTGCTATTCTTTATATTTCTTATACTCTCTTCAATAACCTGAGAATATTCTTCTTATTCATTCACAACTTAAAGCCAGCTATACAATTATTATTACTTTTACAAATATATACAGAGCCTTAATATATGCTATCCTTTAAATATACCATGTATTTATTAATATTTTGTTCTTAATACATATTTATTCTTGTAAATTTAAATTTTGCAATCCGAAAAATAACAAATGCCAAGAATGTGTGATGAGTATGAAGGCGGATTTAATGCAATAATCTAAAAATAATCAAGATCCACACCCACCTTTTTACCATCTGAGATACAAAATTTTACCTTGAACATTCCAGTTGGGTGCGACTATATTATGAATAATTGACATCATTCATTGATGAAAATGAGATAAAAAAAAAAAAATAAAAAAAAAAAAAAAAAAAGAACTATTTGTCGATATCAAGTTTTGTGTTATTTCTCATCGTATCGTGGAGCTTACAGGCGAGAGAACCCGGTCGATAGACAGTAGCGAGACAGTCCAGTCTAACTAAACCTTTCTCTTTCTCAACACTATATATTACATGTATATACAATATAAGCTCTCGTTGATTATTATTAAATCTGCAACTATTCTAATCACTTATTTGTCACAGATTGCGCTTAATTGACATATTTAATAATCACCAACAACATTTAAATTATTTATTTAACAGTTACAATAAATATTGTATTCTAGATAAAATTAATAAAATATATTATTTACTATTTAAATTATAAATTATTACTGATACTTATAAAATTTCATAACATATTAATTTATTTTAACATGTACTATGAAGAATTAAAAGTATTGCGTAAGGTTTAAAATAAAATATTGGTTAAAAGTATTTTAAAAACATTTTTTGAGCTCCCTATTCGACATGAAACATTACTTCCTTTTAAGTCAACGATAATTTTAGAATTTAGTTTTCATGTGCAGCGATAATCTCTAAGATTTGTACAAATATATGAGACTTTATTGTATAGGTAACTGTGGGAACGAAAACTCCAACTATAGAATGTCTTTCTTTAGGGCTTTAAATTATGCGTGTTACGCAATAACTCTACATCATGTACTAGTAACCTCTCTTGCACGCGATTCGGACATCGATTGTGTGCCATGCTTTATTGTCTTAATCTTTTTTCTTTATTTTTATCCACGATTGATTTTAAAAACATGTTATATTAATGTTGTATTTCTTTTTCCAACAATACAATTAATTTAAATTATTATTATTCACTTTTTTGTTTTTGATTATTCTATTAATTTTTACACGGAGAAAACGAGTTTCGAAAATATTATAATATTTAATATATTTTAGTAAGAAATACTAATGTGAGTCAATAATTGCATTATTTTTATTATTTATTACTACATATTAGTAAAAATGGCAATTAATACTCTATATTTATTTGAAAAATTTTTATATTATTACTTTTATTACTATTTCATTAATATTCTTTATTGATAAAATATCAGTTTATATAAAAAGAATATTCTATTATTACTTAATGTGTTCTGTATTAAATACTACCCTGATTAAAGAAAATGATTTACTCAATGATGAATGTTTTTATTATATAATCTTAAAATTGAATTGGGGTTAATCTTTTTTAAATCAGACTATACACTGTAAAAAATCGGGAGTGAGTGCGGAGTAATTACGGATTTTATTTTAATCCAAATTCACCCTGTCACTCGGAGTTTCGGAGCTTAAAAAAAATCACTCCGCATACGGGGTAAATTGGGAATTTGTATTTTCAACGGAGTGATTTCGGAATGGTCTGGATTTTATTTAAATCCGCACTCATTCCGATTCGGAGTTTTAGTATTAAAATAAAATCTCCTTTGGAGTAAATCTCACTCCAAGGGAATTGAGTAAATAAACTGTCATTCGCTTTGCATTCACTCCGCAGTTACTCTGAATTTACTCCAGATTCAACCGTGTTCACTCCGTAATTTTTACAATATACATGAAAAATTTACTATCCGTATAGTAATTTCGGTGAATTGAATGAATAGCATAATATTAAGTATTACACAGCAACTGAAAATTACTAAACGGTTTGTAATTTATCGAAAGCAGATCGATAACTAACAATTCGTAGAGACAACGTATACAAACATGTATTACAAGTTTAGATGATTTTGATTAAAAGAGACATCGGACCGGAGAAACCATGATAATAAAGGCCTCTTTCTATTTGCGGCCTAAACAAAACAAAAATTAAATATTATGTATGATTATAATTTGCAAGTAAACTTCTTTATGAAAAAAAAAGCCGACAGACTAAGGACTAGCTTTGCACACAAAAGATCAGGGTTCGAATCTCGGTCAAGTCCAGTAATTTTTAAAAATCAAAATTGACATCAACACTAATACACATGCCATAAATAATTACAATAATAATGATGAAAAGTTGAAAAATCAATACAAATTTAATTTTATGTAATTCCATTCTAATATAGTATATAATTTACTATATTGGATAGTAAATTTCACTAATCATATAGTCAAGTTTACTAATGCAGTTTATATTTATTTCCATATTAAAATAATAAAAATTACTAAATATAAATAAAAATTGAATTCTCAAGATATTAAAAATTACACAAATTCAATTAAATAGCGTTTTAAGTTTACAATATGAATTTCGTAATTTTAACTCATATTCTTAAGTACAGTTCCCTATATTTTTTTCTCCGTGTAAAAATCGACACATAATAGAAATCATCATTCCTATAAATACTATATTGAAAAATTTTGTTAATTCTCAATTAAAAGTAACTAATATAGTCGATAAATTTGCCAGTCATGAAGTGTATTAAAAATATTTTTTACTCTTTGAAAGAAAAAGAGAGAAAAAAAGAATGTAGAGATAAAAATCCTTTTCCTTATTATGTTACTTTAACGGTATATTCTTGTATCCTAAACGTAGATTACCATTTAGACAATGACTCGATGACTCACAGTGTTCGCAAATAAGCAAGAGACCTGACTTTTTTATACTATACTGCAACGTGTTACATAGTTGATGAATCATGTACAAAGATGACGAGAATTATTATTGATAGTAAATTTCTCATGGTGCTTATAGCGTGACCGGATCTATGTATGAGAAATTTATTGAAGTTGTGAGAGGGAGGAAAAAAAAGAGAAATAGTAAAACGTGACACCCTTGAGTTGCTAGATCGGATTTCGATACGCGTATCGACGTTTGAGAATTTTTTTCTCTTTTTTATTACATTTAAAAAACAATATTTTTATCTGCAATGAAACACATACTCTTGGTACATAATATAATATACTTAAAAGTTTAAAGTTTCAACGAAGCTGCTGGTATTAATTGAGTACATTCCGGTAATAAATGTGAAAAAAAGTTATACTTAAAGTTAGTTGTCTATTAGAAAATTAGAAAGCGAGAAATCGTGACCAGTCAAGTTTACTTTTACTCAAAGATAAAGGAATCAATAAGATCAATCAAGATGCAAGAGTAGCTCATATTTGTAAAAAATAAAAGAAAACCAATAAATATATTGTCAAATATTTATATTTATCTCAAGTTTTTTAATGGGATATATGAGAGCAAGAAATATATATACGAGTGGGAACAAGTAGATAGTTTTGAGGATATAACTTTTACCCTAATGTATTTTATTTTCATCCCCTTGATATGGACCTAAAGCTATCTAGTATGAGCTTCAGACTGTACATTTCTACTTGCTTCCTTCTTTTTTACTTCATCATCCCTCTGGCGATTGATCCGTCGATGCATCTCGTTGGCGCTTGCTGTGTATTTGTGATATACACCCTGCTTTGTTGTATATATAGAGTAGAAAAAAGACGTAAAATAAAGTAGAGTAGTTGACGAGGGTATACTAGGTTGCGAGTAAAAAGGGGCTGGAAAATTTTTATGCCCGACGGACTGAACTCCATTCGTCTGCACCTGCATCGGTGCGCACCATACGATCGACAACAGTGCGCCAGCAATTTTGCTTTTATTCCGTTGCATATAAAATATTCTACACATATTACATATACATTGATACACTGAGAGAAAAAACATTAAATGCAAGTAATTATTTTTCTTGTTTCCATAAATATTCAAATTAAGTAATTTTTTTCTGAAATTAAATTGGTAGTTCTTATTTTGAGAAAATTATTGCGACACATGAGTAATAACTTTCTTCAATTTACTTGATACGTTCTCAAATTTATTACAATTAAAAACTTCAATAAAGTAATTATTTAGCTAAATAAAAAAAAAGAATTAAAGAAAGATATAATTAAAAATTAGTAAAAAATTATTGCACTAAGAAAAAAATTTGTTTTTATAACGAAATGAAATTTCTTATTGGTATTGATTAAAATATATAATTTATTAATTTTTTCGAGTGCTACTTCTATAAACTATTAAATATTTTAGTAATTCATTTATAGAAGTATCAAATACTTAAGGCGACCAAATATTTCGACAGTTTATTTAATACGTTCTCAAATTTATTACAATTAAAATCTTCAATAAAGCAATTATTTGGTTAAGTAAAAAAAAGGAACTGAAGAAAGATATAATTTAAAGTTAGAAAAAAATGCTTGCCCTCAAAAAATATAAAATATATTAATTTTTTCGAGAGCTAATTCTATAAACTATTAAATATTTAGATTTTATTATTTAGTTGTGGAAATTAATATTGAAGATGACAAATATCGATGAATAACTTAAAGGTTTATTAAAAATATGATTTCCAATAAGTCACTGTGGCTGAGCGTCATAAGTCTCGCGTGATCGGTTTAGGTTCGAATTTTAGAGAGGGTAAAATTATTTGTTTATAAAAAAAATGTTTATTAAGGTACATAACTAATCTGAACAACATTAGTTTAAAAGAAGGTATGTCTATTAATATTTTTTGGACAAAATAAAATTTATTTCTTAGTATTAAAAGCAAGTAAATAAAATACTTGAATAAAGTAATTATTTTATGTGATTGATGAAAATAATTGCTTGGCACTATTTAATTAACCAAAATACTTAAATCAAGCATTTTTTCTTGAAAATATATATTTTTTTTCTCTCAATTTATTATACATGTATATATATTTAAATGAATGTGAAATGAAAAACATTATAATAAAAAAAAAAAAACGTTGAAAACCCTGATAGCCATATTTTAAATATTATTGCTCAGCACGTTCTACAGTGAAATATTTTTTTCGGCTAACTTGATGACAAATTTCTGGCAAGCCTTGGCTGGATAATATTTACGTGCAAGTTGATGCAAATCAACTGCCTTCATCTGAATGTACTTTGACAGAAGAACTTGCCGTCAATTTGAACTGAAACTTTCAATCAACTTATCGTCATTATCTGACAGTAACACTTGTAGTCAAATTGAATTCAAGTTACAGACAATTTACTATCAACTTAAAGATAATTGCTTGCTCACCAACACTTTTCTTTAAGTTGGCTTCAGAATACGGCTGTAGCTTGTAGTTAACTTACAGTTAGGGTGGCTATCAGGGAACTTACGAGGTGGCTATCAGGGTAGTAGAATCTGTGTTGGTGTTACCATACGAAGGTATATTTATCGTTGTCGATAAAATTTTTGCGACCGGCATAGAAGAGATGATTGAACGATTCTTAACGCAAAATAATGATGATCATAATGATGATGGGAAAAAAAATAAAGAGAAAAGATGGTACACAACGGAACAGAAGGTTCTAGTTGACTTGGTAAAGTAATGAGAGTCCAGTCGACCTTGTCCAGCATCAAGCAATCTTGGAATACTAGAACATGGTCATCCACAATGCTCATCTCAATAAAAATAAAAAGAAGATACGGAAGAAGATAGAAACAAGAAATTCAAGGAAGGATGTAACTGCATCAACGATTATGCGGTTGGCTGCGCGAATAAATGCGGTTAATAGTAAAACCGTAAGATATTCCACATGTGACATTAAAATTCTATATCTTGCTTACATATCAAATGTAACGTCTAAATATTTTCTTTATAAAACCACTGGTATACTTTCTTGCACCTGATGCAAAAATATTGCAATACATTGGCAAATATCGATCTGTCATAAACTATAACATCTATATTTTTATTATTTCTATAATTCAAAATTTTATATATGAATAAATTTTATTTCTAAAGCATATGTAATTTAATTTCTGTTTATTTTGATATAACAACGATGATAATAATTTTTTCTGTTAGGTCATAAGCTCATGAATTTCCAATTGATTAATAGAAATCAAATATTATAATGAGAATTATTAAATTATCCCAAAGAGATGAGAATTCGAGATGAATATTCTGGGTCGTCGGCCGGCTTCGTGGAGCCTCGGATCAGTTCGGTCTCTAGATGTTGGCTCCACTCTGTGCTAAGTCAGTTGACGACGAACCTAGAACGTGTTTACTTCGGGGATTTCGCGGGTTATTTCATAATGTGACAGTTCAAATATATTTTTCTTGTCCTCATTTATTTTTTCCCACAAAAGAAAAAAAAATAAACGTTTTTTTCTCTTCAGTTATTTCTTCACTTTACTTTTACCTGTTTATACTGCAGTAATAAGAATCACATATTTATTCATTACTGTTTAAAAAATAATAAATAATTGTCTTGAAACAAATAGAATTTATTTATAATAAGAATTACCTGCAATAATGATGAATGTTATGATTGATTAATCAATTTGTCGGTATTTTAATATTTATTTATTAAATATTATATTATGATGAATATCAAAAGAGTTTTCTTTTAAATATCTGGATTTTCTGGACAATTCATTAAATAAAATGTCATGAGAACCCATTGCGTGATACGAATTGTATGACTGGCATTGTAATCATAAAACGCAAACGTTCATTTTATCGCGTACCGGTGGGACAAAACAAATATGTGAAATTGAGTAAAATCTCAACAGTATATATAAAAGCGGTAAACGCACGTGTGCAATTGAAATTATTTCTTTTGAATTATTTTGAATAATTCGATATCATAGCAGTTAATCTATTATATTGTTTAATATTTTTAATGATTTACATTACATTTCACTCAACACTATGTTACTAATCACAAAATTTTTCATAAGGTTTTAATTATTTGAAAATTATATTATATATTATTAAAATAAATGATTTATTAAAATTTAAATAAAGAAAGATACACAGAAAAAAGGATTACTTGAGACAAAAAATTTTTACTCGCTCCAAAAAAATTACTACTCGTCCTAAGCAATTTTTTCCAGTACTTAGAAAATTTTTTTCTTCAATTCATAGTGCAAAATATTTCTTGCGTCAATAAGTTATTTTTTTCCGTGGAAAAAAAATCCGTTTTTATTTGAATTTTAAATAAATTTCGTGTATTCGTTATCTGAACTTGCAGTAAAACCCGACGTTAATTAATGTACATTGTGAGAAAGACTAAAGTCTTTATGCGAAGTAATAAAAAATCATAAACGGCGTCTCGTCTCAAGTTGAGTCTGACCAAGTATACAAACATCAACAAGACATTGAGTCTGATCTGTAAGCTGGTCTAGCAGGACTTTTACTGTTATACGTCTCCGCGATCGGTGTGCTCTAAACCTTATTTATAATCTTTCTTTTTTCTCTTAAATCTTTCATTCATTTTTTGCAAACTTGATAATAATTAATAATTAATAAAAGACATCTATCATAAATGCAGAGAAAGCTGGAATATCAATGACTGCAGTAGTTGCAGTATAGAATAAACTTAAAAAATGATTAGAAGAGTAAATAATTAGTTGTGTATATTAATAAATTTCTATAAGTGAATGTACTGATGCTGAAAACATGGCGTTGTGTCAACATGGCACAGCATCATCTTCATCATCGGAATTGCGTGAATTTATTATTACTGAAGACGAAAGTGCTATTGGTGATAATATAAGTATATTTGAGCCTTTGAGCGATTCATGTGGCGAAAGCGACATGGAGGGTCTTGATTTCTCTCTATTTGAGCCTCAAGTTGAACCCAACTGTTGCCATAAAGATTCTCGAGTTTATTCTGGCATTCTTGACCTCTTGATGCACTACTGTGGTAAGCAAATACTCGAATATAAAAGAGTTACTCTTGTCATTTGCCTTTCTCCAATCGTTATAATAAATTGACTATATATATTATTATTATTATTTTAATCCCATCAAATCAATTTTAACTTATACAATAATATCTTTACTATATGTTGTACATGCTTTTATAGCCTAGTTCTGCGGGTCATTACCCACTTTCTGAATGACTTGTTTAGCGTGATATCGTGTTCATAATTCATAGATCTCTATCTTTTACGTTCGCTGTCCTTAGATACACAATACAATATATTTTTTAAAAAGAAATTACTTTAATAAAGTAAATACTTTATTGATCTTGTCTTATTATAAAATAAATAAAACTGTCCGAGTACATTGACCTAATTGACCGACTTTTTTAAATCTAAAAATAGCAAGTGTATTATATATAACTATAATTAAATTTTTTAAATATTCTTACAAACGGAGAATCTTTAAATAAGTTTCAATAAACTCCGACAGGTTTTCGATGTATATTATATATGTAGTCGTTCCCATTTACTAACGTAACCGCTAAGATAATGATAAAAAAAGTTAGCATTAATATATTAAATTGATAATATGTATAAATATACCAACTAAAATAAAACAGTTTTACTAAACATACTCTGGGAAAAGTTTGAATTTCATATTACAGCAAAAATAATTGTAAGCATGAATAACTTCAAGGAATTTCGAAATTTAAATAAATAGATTATATAAAGTACAACAGTCGAGTATAATTTGATTATATTATTATTTTAATCATTTTTTTGCATAATTTATTATTATTATACATTGAAAATATTAATTTTTTTTTTTATTTAGTTTTTTCTTTCAGTTTAATTCTTATAACTAAAATTTTTTTTAAATATTCCGCTTTTTTTTAGATGACGCTTTTTATTTTTTAATTCTACTGTTACACTAGTGCTACTGTCAGTAATTGGTGGAGGAAAAATAAATAAAAAATGGCAGCTAAATTTTTCATAAATTATCGGTTTTAAGTTTATTTTATTAATTACAATTTAAAATAAAGGATTTAGATAGTGATTTTCAAAAGGGTTCTTGCGACAAAAGATACAGAACTAATAAAAAAAAAAAATTAGGCCAATTCATTATATTTTTGGAAAGTTATCGCGGTTCCAAAGATTCATACAGGAAAATTGACAGCACTGTTTCCTTTGATCAAAATAATTCATTTCAAATCAATGGAATAGTAAATCGATTTAAGACCGGATCGAAATTATTTCTTAATAAATTATCTTTGTTCTAGAATACAATTTAACCCATTTTAGTGTAATCAAAAAAGTGTCGAGATGATTTAACATGAGTCGAACAAATGACTTCGTTCGTAAGGCACACAGTGTGTTCGCGCTTGAGGTGTGCAATAATCAATACTTATTATTTTTTCCCCATGACTTTTACTTAACAAAAAATTTATTTCGTGCAATTCGGACTGTGATTTTAAAATGATTCGTAGGGTTTAGTATCGCAGTATATTATTTGCTACCAAGAAAGAGGATAAGTAGAATAAAAGCAAGGGAAGAGGTGAGAAAAAGAGCAAATGAAACTCCACGCCGGGAATTAATTATTTGGAATGAACGTGGTCCAACGATGTCGAGACTCGAGACCATTAGCATCCGGAAATTGTCGAGGCAGCCAGCAATACGATGTCTGTTCACCTGGGTTTAGTATATATACTATAGTTATATGCTCGAGTGGCCTCACGGGATCTTCAACCCTTTCCTCTTGTATATATATATATATATATATATATATATATATATATATATATATATATATATATATATATACCTTCCTTCATCTCTTCTCTATACTGTCTCTTATGGATACTAAATTTTATCTGCCATTGACGTGCACAAGTGCATAAGTTTGCAGTATGAAATGTTATGCTTATAGGTACTTGTTTACGACCGGTTTGCCATAAGCTAATCCCTTTCACGGCTGGTTTGCCACCGACGCGATTTCATAATTAGTAGTAAATTGTATCACGATTAAGTATAATATCCAATGGGCTTATTCACTCATCGACCTTTCACTATACATTCGTATACACTGATTTGTTAAATACGTTTTATAAAATTTTAATTACGTATTATAATTATTGATTTACTTTTGTCTAATTTGATGCATTATAAAATTTATAATTTACGATTTAATGTTTACAGAGCCAGAATGTTGTGTTAGTGAGACTGCTGGAGAATCATGTTGGGAACCATGTTACTGTGTTCTACTGCAAGATGAACAAACCCTCACGGCGTACAGAAGTGAGGACATGGCGGTGAGTTTATTAATTTTAATGTCAAGTAATTAAATATGGTAACAGAAATTTATCAATACAGAGATAAAATATGATCTCCAAGAGTAGTTTTCAATAAATAATAAGCTGTATTATTATTATTATTATGCCGGAAAGTATTTATTAGTTGAAATTATCTATAATGTCTAGACAGAATTAATGTAGACATCCCTTATGGACAGTCGACTAATTTTTATTCAATTTCACATTTATCACTTATACTTTCAATCTATACATTCCCGAACTAGTAAAACAACTGAGGATCAAACTAAACGTTTTATAAGTTTTACTTATATTTTTTTATGTTTTTCTAATTATGGTAAAAGACCCTAAACCTGATTAGTAGCATTAGTCGCTCATTTTAATTGTTTAATGCGTTTTCATGAAAAACATTTGAACTAAAAAAATGATAATTAATAAATAATTATTTGTGATTCTAAATTCATATTAGAATATGACTTATCAGAATATTTTGTGGTTTATTATAAATTCAAATTAACTGGCTGTTTTCAAAATCCCGCTCGGCTGGTTTTTGATTATTTTTTTAACTATGAAAACAATAAAATTGGTAGATCTCTGCTACTTTCAGTATCATGTTAAACATATGTTTACTTTTTTTTTATCCTGACTCTTTAATTAATTGATGATTCTAATTCACCGTTCGCTCATTAAAAAATTATATTAGTTAATCTTCATAAAGCTCGATTTTTACTAAGGTCTAATAATTCTATGTTTTAATTTACTCCAAGATCTTTTCGTGATAATTATCATCGCGTAGTTAATTTGTTTTTACTTCAAATACCTTAATAAATTGTTTATATTTTTGCTGAGAAATAAAAAAAAAATCATAATAATTTTTTAATTTTCTAGTAAAAAGTACTATAAATATATTTCAATATAATTATGTGCTGAAAGAGAAATTTAATAGATACATTTATTTGTATTTTAATCATATCAATATTTGCGTTAATTATATACGTATTCTTAGCTATTCTGGATTCATTAATATTTAATGAAGACATATATTTGCTTGACGGATATTTATTCTCTATAAATGCTAGTTTATTTGTGTTTATTATTAGTAATCAAAACTAAATCGACTGTTTATTAAATATAAATAAATTTTATTAACATTGAATAACGTTTTATTGATGTACGTTAATAAACTTTAAATAATTAATGCTTCAAATTAAACTCCTGGTTAATGGTATTGGTTATAAATTATGATGAATAAATTAAGATAAATTAGCTCATACATTTGTCATTGATTGTCAAATTTGTTCTATTTCATCGTGATTTTAAAATAAATTAATTTTTTCAGAAGTAATTAATTACGAGCCATTAAAAAACAACTTTAAAATTTTAATTATAACAATTAACAATAAATTTATTGTCAAATGTGATTTCTGTTATTACAATGACCAGTAGATGTTTTGAAACAGTAATAAAGTTGCATGCATTTTAGTTTCACACACAGTAAAAAAAATTTGGAAAATTACCCGTACGAAAACAGTATATATCCGGGTATAATTAAATATATGTCTCATATATGCGACATATATTCATTTGTTCGGACATATACGAATGTATACTTTTTTCGTACGGGTAATACAGAGCTGTATGTTAAAACAGCATTTTACACAAATTTTTATATTGTTTTAAGATTCTTAATTTGTGTTAAAAAAACACAAAAAAATGCTAATATTCTCTGTTGACAGTTCTAAAATTTTTACACATTTAAATTTTATCTTCATCACACGTTAAGTGTTGATTTAACTTTTTTATTTGTGTTATAGTTGGATTAGCGAGAGTTTGCGTTTCGGATATTTTTGGTTTTAACCCCCACCATCTAAATTTAATATCTAAGACATTGCGCCTTGATGGTGGGGGTAAAAAACCGAAGCGCAAAGTCTCGCTAATCAAACTATACTTTGACACTTATAAAAATGTATCTGTAAGAAAGGGAAGGAGAAAGGGGTTGGGAGGAATGGACTTTCCCAAAAATTTTATTAAAAAAATTTGTCTTTTAAAATGTTTATAAACATATCAAAATCACTTATGTAAATATAATTGAGTATTATTTTTGTATTTTTTTTCTTCAACTTTTTCAAAATTCGAAAGTGTCGGTCGAAAAATTTTGATAAATCGTTTTAAAATAAAAACTGATGGAAATTTTTTCTTTCTTTGCATCCAATAATTATGTAAAATGTTGTTTTTCTTTACGCAAATTGCATATGAGAAAATTTATTTATTTATTTTCAATCGTAAGGTTTAACCTCTTTCGATCATATATACCAATTAATACATATAGTGAAAAATGCTTAAATTTATTATTTATAATTTATAACCTAAAACTTAAAACTCAGACTCAACTTAAATCTTGCTAGTAGACTTTTAATAGTTCCATACTTATAATTGAAACTTATGACTAGACATCATTAATACTATAGTATTATATATAATACTATAAACATAAGGAATTCTAAAATATTAAAAAATTATTACTTAGAGTTCATTCGATTCTTCTAAACGGATAAAATAGTTAAAGCATCTTTGACGAAATAAATCTCGTAATTCTGATGACGTTATCTCAAATTTAATTCAATCAATTTCATTTAATTTCCAGAAATTTTTTGTTTTCACTTTTTTTTTAGCGATAGCTCAAAATTTTTTCTTTTTATTTTAAATATTCTTAAAAAAAAAAAAAAAAAAAAAAAAAAATTTAACGTATTTGAGTCCTCGAAAACTTAGTACATATTTCCTTAAGTACTCCATTTGACCCCCCCCCCTTCTTTATAAGCCTATTTAAGTGACGACGGTAAATTTACCACATTCTTTGTGTTACCTTAATGAATTAACACGCTCTATGTTAAAGTTACATTTAAAGTGTTTTTGAATAGCAACAATGACTGAATGTTACTTTTGTTTCAATGAAAGTTTTTTTGTGTTAAACATGAACTGATCAAACAGCACAAAAGCAGCATTTTCAATTTACTCACAAAAATGTTAAATATTTAACATAAAGTTTTTAACAGACTTTTTTCTTTACGCAAATACGAAAATTTTTTACTGTGTATCGCTTACCGAGTATACAATATTCAACTAATTAGATTAAATTTTGCTTGTAAATGCAGCTATTTGCTGGTGCTGGGTGCGTTTTCAGGGCTCATGACAAGGTTTGTATATATTCAACAGTCTAGTTCAATGGCTTGATGTATTTCCATTATTTATTCTAATTTGCCTCTGATAAAAAAATAAAAACAGACATTTGAATGCAGCCAGTATACTCTTCCCTGCATCAAAAGATATGCTTGTGTGAATGTGTGCGTGCAAATGTTTTAAATTGTCCGATGTATAATTTGTTGTCGGTGTAATAACAATTACATTGACGTTATAGAATGCACTCGTTAACCTGCCAGTAGAAATGAAAGGACACATCTGCCATCGGATAATATTTCTGTACGATCGTTTTCATCAAACCCTTCTGCACTTGTAATTGATAGGCTTGCTCAAATACGTTGATATATATATATATATATATGTATCATATAATTTTCTTGTAAATTAATGACATCATCCTTATAAAGTTAGGTCAATTTCTAACACTTAGTTGTCTGGTGACTGATATGTATGTAGATCATAGACAATTGAACCTTTCTCACAATTCATGCAAATATCCTCATTTATTCTTTGTTCTCTTTTATAAAATACACTTTTTAATTTGCATAGCTTAATATATTATATTAACATTATTATTATTAGATTGTTGCATACTGAGAGAAAAAATGTATATTTTCAATAAAAAATACTTGATTTAAGTATTTTAGTTACTTAAATAGCACCAAGAAATTATTTTCTTCAATCAAGTAAAATAATACGACGTTCTAATTAGCAAATTGTGTAACTTAATATTTTTTAGTAGGTGATTCTGTGCAATTTTAAGATAATAATTTTCAGAAAAAATATTATTTGAGTTGCTTAGACAAAAATATTATGCATATACTAGATATGGAATTGATTTTTAGTAGAAAAACAGATTTAAAATAACTTTTTTTCCGCACAAATTGAGGATTTTCTAAAATGGAGTTAGATAATTTGCTAATTAGAACGTCGTTATTGTAACTTTATTCAAGAATTTTATTTACTTGCTTATCACAAAGAAAAAAATTTGATTTTGTCAAAAAAATATTACTAAACATGCCTTTTTTTATCGAATGTTGTTCAGATTAATTTAGTAAGATAAAAGCCCCTATACCCGCTCTGTACCATTAGTCGCTCACTTTGACTGTTTAAGGCTTTTTTTTATAATTTCTTCAAAAAAAAATTACAACTAAAAATATTATTATTGATAAATAATTAATTGAATATTAAAATATTATGTATCAAATTATTTTTTTATAGATTATAAATTTAAATTGAATGACTGTTTTCAAAATCGCGCTCAGCCGGGCATTTTTTACTTTAACGTTCATTCGTTAGATTAAATTGAAGTTACGTCAAATTTGTTAAGAATTGTTATAACTATATCTTATTAAATACATTTTTAAAATTCATGAAATTTAATATTATGAAAGAATAAAGTAATATAATATATAAATTATTTGTCCAAATCAATAAACTTATGATAGTTTAATTGATATTATCTTTGAGCGACTATAGGGCCATGTGTTGATCGAGTAATGGTACATGACAACTTTTAGTGAGCAACTATGGGTACACTCAAGGACCTTATTTAAAAAATTAATAATAATTAATTATCAAGTTTATTCTTCAAACTAAAATTTTATTCTAATACTTAAAACTATAAAAAATAACTATAAAAAAAAATATGGTTTTTCATTTTATTTATTAATTTATATTGAGTGATTCAATCTCACACCAATGAAAAGTGAGCGGGGCTTTTACCTTATCTTAACAAAAATTTTTTTTATAAATAAGTAATTTTATCCTCCCTAAGATTCGAACTTAGACTGATCACGCGAGTCTTATGACGTCTAGCTACGGTGGCCTATTGGAAATCGTGTTTTTAATACTTTTAAGTTATTCATCGATGTTTATCATCCTAAATATTAATTTACACAACTAAATAATAAAATTTAAATATATCATAGTTCATAGAAGTAGCTCTCAAAAAAATTAGTGTATTTTATATTTTAGTAAAACAAATTTTTTTCTTAGTAAAAGATTTTTTTTTCTATTTTTTAATTATATCTTCTTTTAATTTATTTTTTTTTTTCAACCAAATAATTGCTTTATTGACATTTTTAATTGTAATAAATTTGAAAACGTATCAAGTAAATTGAAGAAATATTTGGTTACTTTAAGTAATTGATGCTCCTAGAAATTTATTACTAAAGTGAAGTAATAGTTTTCTCAAAATAAAAACTATCAGTTTTGTTTGAGAAAAAAAATTACTTATTTTGAGTATTTATGGAAACAAGAAAAATAATTACTTATATTCAATTTATTTTTCTCTCAGTGCATAATACAATTATTAATTGCATGATATGAATTCGATTAACTGAAATGAATATTAGTAGTATATGCATTACGAATTGATGATTAATTATTTCAGATTGGTGATGCAATGTTTGTTGAATTGCCTCGTATACGCTTAGACGGCGGAGCTAGGGCTTTTCGTCAACATTGGGGATATGAATTGCGTCCATTAGCACCCCCACCGCCACTTATTGAAGAAGATGAAGGCGGAATTGAACCAGAAACTGTCAGTCTACGTGAAGCCAACACTGCATCGCCTATAGGTAAATTAAAGTTATTTAATGTATTGAAAATTTTTATATAAAACAGAATAATTTATTTAAATCTGATTTTCGATCATTCCCTTTTATTAAATATGTTTACAGTTTTTGGTACAAGGAATCGTTTCTGATCGTTACCAAAAATTAACGAAATATTTAAAAAATGATAAAACCTTTTAAAAAATAATTCAACGTATCTCTCAAAGTTTTATCAAATCTTATTGTCGATGAAATGGACTTGTTGGATTGCAGTAGAAACTATTTAATTCTAGATAACCAGAGTTCCACCTCCAAAATTGATATTAAACTTTTGATATTAGACATCAAAATTTACAGCTTAACTTTTTAGTTCCCCTATATATCTAATTATTTATCAACTTAAGGTAAAGTTATAGTATTTGTATCACGTTTATGAGACATAAAAATTAAAGATAAAAAGTTTAACTGTCAATTTCAATGTGGGCTTAACGTCACTCTGATATCAAAAATTTAATATGGATTTTTGAACCATAACTCTCGCTAGCTCTGATTATCAAACAATCTGACGTCAATTTTGATGTGAATTTACTGTCGGAATCTGAAGGAAAATTAACATAAGAAGTTGCCATCAAGTCACTTGTAAACAAATTTTTCAGAGATTTTGACGTCAAGTCGCCCAAATAGTCAAGTTGACAGCAAAGTGGCGACTACGTACTGTCACAATTTCTTGCCAATTTAAACGCAATAAATTAGTGAGTAATAAGTTGACATCAGCTGGACGCAAACTTCTATTTAAGTTGACGGCAATAGTTTACAAGCATTAATTTGACGTCAAGTTATAGAAAATATTTTGTGTCAACTTAATGACAAGTTGCGGCAGTAAATTGTTGCCAACTTTCAGGGAAAGGTGAAGGCAACTTGTTGTCAACAGTTTAAAGTATGAAGTTGTCGTCAAGTTGATGATCGCAACCAATTGACACCAATTTTTTGATCACGAACTCTGGCTACCAGGGATTTCTTCTATAAATTGAACATCAGTAGATCAAGTAGGGATGGAATCGTTTAATTCAAAGAAGATTTTTCTTTTTATCCATTAGAGTATTACCGGCAAT
The DNA here is from genome assembly GCF_026212275.2 of Microplitis demolitor. Lineage (NCBI taxonomy): Eukaryota > Metazoa > Arthropoda > Insecta > Hymenoptera > Braconidae > Microplitis > Microplitis demolitor. The sequence goes on along the minus strand of NC_068551.1, from coordinate 7,767,205 downwards.
AATGCAATTGTCTACATAACCAACAATTTGTCAACTCACCGGTTAACTGGCGACATCTAACTAAATTCAAACTAGTAAAATAAGTTTTATGTTTGAGATACAAGATTTAAATTACTGAGGATAGAAATTTAATCAATTATACTTTTTGTAGCCTTGAAATACGTTTTTAATTTCCAAAACGACAACTTGCGTCAACATTCAAATGATATTCTTGAGATATTTTTAATGAATATTAATCTCTGGTATAAAACAGATTTTACTCTGATTTATTTAAGTTTAGTTGCTCTGATTTATTTGATAAGTACAGACTATTTGAAGAGACCCACCCAGTCATCAACATTTAGTAGTTGTTTATCGAGTTTTATGAGGTAGAACGTTTTCATCCGTCATTGCAGACGGTGTCATTGCATCGTCATCCGTTCATTGCGGATACGATAAAATAAAACTTACAACCGCTTACTTATCATGCAGTCTGTTTGCAATATTATAAATGCCTTTACGTGTTTTATATTCTGTTGAGTGTCAGCAACTTTTATTTGTATTTACAATTAAATTGCTGCTATTTTAATTGATTAAAGTGCAGTGTAATATGATCAACAAGTGAAGTGAATAATCAGTGATTCAATGGCATTCAATAATTAAAAATACAAGTTCTTTGTTTATGTATATTTTATAAATTTTGTTTTATAAAATGGGGCATCGAAGACTGTGGAATACGTTTGTAAGATGGACAAGAAAAGATAATTATGATTATCAAGAAGAGGAAGATGAATCGTCATGTTCCGAAAGTGATCGTGAGTAATTCAATTTTACGAAAGAAAAAACTAAGCAAGTATACAGAAAAAAATCCTTATTGGCGCAAAAAATTTTTATTTGCCCTAAGAAATTATTTTTTGTATTATGAATTGAAAATAAAAATTTTCTTGAGCAAAGAAATTTTTTCTAGTCCTAAGAAAATTTTTTTTTTATTTCACAGCGCAAATTTTTTTGCGCCAAAAAATTTTTTTTTTCTGTGTATAAAATTTAAATAAATTGATATACTTTAATCAATTTCTGAGTTAAATTTCTATATTGTTTATCATTTAAACAGATATTTAAATGTTATCTTTAAAACCACGAACGTAAAACAATAAAAAAAGGTTAAAGAGATTGGTTGGTTGAGTTTACGCTATAGGTGATACAAGAGTTTCTCTGTAATATAAGTAAAGTAGACAATGGTCGTCTCTAAAGCGCGAATACGATATGCAACTAGTGTTCTCTTATTACTCTAAGTGGGTTATAATTTGACTCTAGTCACACTTAATAATGATTATGAAATTTCTTAGATGTTATTAGTAACACTTATTATATGATGACGTAATTTAACATCAAGATATTAACGTACAGTATCGGATCATTTATTTTTATGAATTTTTAAGGCTGCTTCTTATAATAAATAAATAAATTAAATTGAAGTAAATGTTGCAATCGTTGAGAAGTTGGTGATATTCATTTTTTATTTTAACAATGAGTCATGTCACAGTGACACTACTGGAAATAGTCATAAATTATTGGGTCATTTTAAATGCAAGTAGTAAATATAGAGTTTGAAAAAAAGTATTGCTAAAGGATATTCATATTTTTACCATTAAAAAAAAATTAATAAAAAAATACGAGGAAATGGTATTTTAATGTTTTTAAACTTATATATTGTTCATCAAACGTAAACCTTTAAAGTATGACTCATTAGTGTCTTGCATTTATAGGAAAAAAAAAGTAAATAAAAACATTTAATGTTTCTTTTTTTTTGACTAAAAAATTATATTCAGTTTAAATTTAATAATTGAAGATAAATAATAATAAATTAAAACAAAGACACGTTTGGATTTAAATCTTTTAAATCATTTTTGACTTTAAAATGATCATGATGACCATTTACAGCGGATGATGATTAAAAGTTGAATTTCCGTATTTCCTTACTGATAATAAACTTGAGATAAGAAGACAGGGGTTCTCAACTACTTAAATTTATTTTCTTAAATTCAAAATTCGATAAATAATTTATTTTTATATTAAGAGTATTCTCGGACAATCCCCCCCCCCCCCCCCCCCCCACATACACATACACACACACAACACTCACACTTTTCAAAAATATTCAATGACTTTCAACAACTGTCATAACCATATTCAAATTTTATTAATTGATTCAAAGGAAAAAAATACTTAAATTTGTCATCAATTAGGAGTTGGTCGAAACTTGGTAAATAAATTTTAGCCTGAAAAAATTTGAAAATTCGAATTATTTTAGGACATGAAGATTTTATTGAAATTTATTTTCCGCATTGAGAAAAAAAATTTGATTCAAGTAATTGTTTTTCGTGTTTCCATAAATACTCAAAATAAGTATAATTTTTTTCTAAAATTAAATTGATATTAAGAAAACTATTGCTTTACTTTAGTAATTAATTTATAGAAGCATCAATTACTTCAGACCACCAAATATTTCTTTAATTGAGTTGATACGTTCTCAAATTTATTACAATTAAAAATTTCAATCAAGTAATTATTTGGTTAAAAAAAATTAATTTAAAGAAGATATAATTAAAAAATATAAAAAAATTCTTGCACTAGGAAAAAAATCTGTTTTAATAAAACATAAAATATACTAATTTTTTCGAGAGCTATTTCTATAAACTATCAAATATTTAGTCGTGTAAATTAATATTTAAGATGACAAACATCGATGGATAATTCAAGAGTTTCTTAAAAACACGGTTTCCAGTAGGCCACCATAGCTAGACGTCATAAGTCTCGCGTGATCGGTCTAAGTTCGAATCTTAGGGAGGGTAAAATTACTTATTTATAAAAAGAAATATTTGTTAAGGTACCAAACTAATCGGAACAACATTAGATAAAAAGAAGGCATGTCCAATAATATTTTTTAGACAAAATCAAATTTTTTTGTTAGTATTCAGCAAATAAATAAAATACTTGAATAAAGTAATTATTTCATTTGATTGAAGAAAATAATTGCTTGGCACTATTTAACTTACTAAAATACTTAAATCAAGCATTTTTTCTTGAAAATATACATTTTTTTTCTCACCGCCAATTTCGTTTAACTCCTAATTGATAACAATTGTCAGTATTTTTTTTTAATCTGTATCTTGGCGACATTATTGCCCTTTTTTCAATACATGCTTCAAGTTCTTTTTAATTAGTTATTAAAATTTTAGTACAGATGTGACAGATCAAGGGCATTGAATATTTTTAATAAGTGTGTGTGGGGGGGGGGGTTGTCTGAGAATGACCTTATTATGACTTGTCATCATCATTATTTTTTAAACTTCTTTTCTCTCAAATTAACTTATCTAAATACTGCAGTAGGCTAATGTATTTATTGATATAATAATAATAATAATAATAATAATAATAATAATAATGAAAAAAAAAAAAAAAAAAAAGATAATTAACATGAAATCTTATCAACAGCGTCTTTTGTGAGGAAAGCCAGAACTCTACCAGCAAAAGGTTATCATCAACAACGACATACAATGCATCCCGAATTATCGTGTCTGTCAAACCTAAAAATTGATGCAAATTTATCTTTATCGCCTTGTAAGTTTTTTCTTATACTAATTTGATTCAATTTTTTTTTTTAATTTTATTATTTTTTTTTTTCACCTTTAACATTTTTTTATATCGATTAAAACGCTTTAATTAACTTGACTATTAAAGCAGAAATGATTTACTTTATTATAGAATATATTTTAAATTTAATTAGATAATATGAAATTACGAAGAAAGAAAAGATTTTTTGGTGCGAAAAATTGTTACTTTTTTTTTTTACCACCCCAAGAAAACTTTTACTTGTACCAAGAAATGTTGGCTTTATTAATTGAAAACAAAAATTTTCTTTGGAAAATAAACAAATTTTGGCGCCAAGAAATTGTTTTATTTCTGTGTAATTATACATAAAAAAAAGTATGATTTAAATTACAAGAAAAAAACAATAATAATAATAATAATAATAATAATAATAATAATAATAATAATAATAATATTAAGTATTGAATAATTATGAAGTTAATGTAGAAGGCATAAAGTAAGAATAATAAAACGATTATGTAATAAATATTATCTTTTGTTTAAGCAATGGCAAAGTATTGTATTATATTAGTACAGGAAGTAAAATAATGAAAAATAGACGAAAAGCTTTGAAGAAAATTGATATTCTCTTTCACCTCGTCCCACTTAACCAGCCCCCTCCTTCCGCTTTGCTTCCTTCTGTCTTTCGTATCTGCCTCTTTCTATTAAACTTTTGGCTCTCGGTTATTGCGGCACAACTAAACGATTTTTCCATGTTTATGCACGATCCACGATCGACTCTTGGAAATGAGCCAGTGATATTTTTATGTATGCCGCAACCCCAGTTAACTTTTTCTAAGAGTTTTATTAAACTTTTAAAAGTAAAATGAAAAACAGGATTTAATCTTATGTAAATAAAAACTATAAAGTGTAATTCGAATCCGGACGATCTGGCGACTTAACACATCCGGTACTCCGGAAGTTGAGCGTCTGTATACAGGAAAAAGTCCCGTTTATAATGCCCGATAAACCGGACTTTCACCTGATTGCATGCTAAAGTCTGTTTTGTGTGAATACAAACAAAAAAATGTATACTTTTTTTTTTCGTTTTTTAGAAATTTTCTTTTTTTTTTTTACCTTACATTTGCTGAGTAACTAACGCGAAAATGGAAAAAAATCCGAAAAAAAAATCAATTTTTTCATTTTGATGATGATTACACAATTTAAGGAACAAAACTTATTCCTCTAATTATTTTTCAAAACTTTGAGCAATCGGCCCGGACAAACCGTTCAATGGATAGATTAAAAAATTTCCAGGGTTTTTGAGGGGATCCCTAGTAGAAATGAAATCGAGTTTTTGTCAAGTAACTGGTCAGTTTTACTAGAGATCCAAGAGAAACATGGCGGCTTTGAAAAAACTGTCACTTTAAAATTTTAGGTTTTGAGGTTATTAAAATTATCAGTTCCTCGAAAAAATAAAACGATTTTTTAAAAAATACCCAGACAAATTAATAATTAATTCAAATTAATGTATCTTTCTAAAAATTACTCCAAAAATTTATATGCAATAGATAGATAAATCTAACCTGAAACATGGATATATATAGATCGATAAATAAATATTGATCTGCATTGACAGACATTAAAAATTAATTAATTGAGATATAAAATTGTAACTTAAAATAAAAATAATGATTGACAAACAAAACTATTATAAAATTTATTTATTGAGCCTTTCATTGACTCTAAAAATCAAAGTTTAATTTATGAATGTTAAACTACAAAGCCAGTAACATCATTATATTTTAAAAATAAATATAATCATTAAATCGCACTTTTAAAAATTAATTATAATTAAAACTTTATTTTTAATAATATATAATATTTTTTCTTTTTAATTATTTATTTTTTCGACTTCCTCCTTCCCAGTTTTTAATAATTCGTCTAAATGAGAATCTCTAATATTTGTTTCTATTTTGCCTATAGTCGCAATTCACTTATTGTATTCATTTTTTTCATTGATTCCATTTTTTGATGTGTATATTATTAATTATTTATCATAAAATTATTTACATATTAACGCACACAAGTGTTGACTTATATTATTTCCACTACTTATTAATATTTATTTTAGCAATTTTTCATATAGGTTAACCCTTTCGCGGGCAATACTAATTACATGGCTAATTTAGGTTTTGCCTGTTTAATATGCAGCTATATATTATTCTTAAAATATTGACGATAAAATTTACTCCCCCCTCCTCACCTCCCCATTATAATGTATTCAATTTCACGTTGCCAACACACTAAAATTATTTTGCTAGAATTTAAAAATATCGCGGTGGCAACTATTTTGCCCGTGCTCGCGAAAGGGTTAAGCAGAAAAAAATAAACACACACATACACACTAGTACAAAAAATATATTAGTGTGACCAATGTGTACGCCTTAGTTGTAGGTGGCGGGATTTCTAGTTTTAGCCGGGATCGTTGGCCAGTTATTAGTTTGAAATCGAGTAAAATCTAGGGCTATGTTCCGATATACACTGTGACCACTGTAAGGTGTGACCTCCGACATGCATTAAGAGCACTGAACAGTGCTCGCAGTACAATATCGGAACATGGCTTAGATTATTTCTACTAGGGATATTAAGCTGTAAAATCACCAGGTAACATTAACCTTTTCATCAATATTCTTAATGTATTAGCGGTTGATTAACTAAAAAACCATAAAAAGGCGATTTCTTGTAGGTTTTTCAAATTGATATTAAGGATGAAAAAAAATTTTTTTTTAAAAAATCGAAAATGTGGCTTGTGGAAAATTTATTCGAGTTTCTAAAGCTGCTCTCAAAATTACTGTGCGACCATTAGTTGCTGATATATTGACAATCAAAGACAAAAGAATCCTTTTTCAGTTGACGGTTGATACCTCAGCAGCAAATTGTCATACAAGAAAACCAAAAAAAAAAGGAAATTGTAGCTGAATAAATTTCCTAAACTAGCGATAAATTGGTTTTTTTGAAAAAAATTTCCCGGCCCCGTAGACCCAAAAAACAAAATCGAAAAATTTAGAAAAATTTTGTCTCGAGCTATTCCTTATGATTTCGCAAAAACCGTGGCTCAAAAAGTTATTTTGTTGGAAGATCTTTAAACTAGAGATTTCAAGCTTCAATTCGCTTTTTTTATTTTTTTCGATATGACTATTTTTCACAAAAATACAGACTTCCAAAAATCATAAAAAAATTTATAAAATTTTCTTGTTACTTTGATTTTCTGGATAAGTGTAATAAAAATTTAAAAATACATTATGCAATTAATTTCATCATTCGTAAGTTTAAAGCGTAATAGTGATTTGTGATTATTTTGTATAAGCAGTTACAACACACAGGAAATTTCAATTTTACCGAGCTTTCGGCATTAATTAAAAAATTTATATGTGCTAACTACAGTTGATGTTGCATGGCAGCATTAAATTTTTAATATATATGCAAAACCTATTAAATAAATCATTGAAATTTGTTATTTTTTTTTAAACAAGATTAATGAATTTTATTTAATTACAGTAAAATTAACACAAGTAATAAATATTTGATGAATTTTTTATTTTTTCATGCAAGTTCATAAAGACAGAATTAAAAATAATACATTTATGATATTGAATATTCGTATTGTATTTTGTAACATGGCATATTAGACAGCGTCCGAAAAAGCATTTATTTTTTTTTTTAATAAATCCATCTCAAAAGTTACCCTAATACAAAAAACAAATCCTCCTCAAATTTCCGATCTGTATCTCAAAAATTGAGCTAGCGCACGTAGGGAGGAGGGGGGCTTTCCTATTTAAGATACATTGAAAAAAATTCGATTTTCTATTTTGTAAATAACTATGTCAAAATTTTTTTTTTCGATTTCTGAATTCGATGATCTTGTAGGAAATTAAATTCTTTAGAGAAAAGGTCTCTTTTGTCAAACGCTTAAAGTTGATAGAAAAAAAGTTATGAGAGTTGAAACTCAGGAGGAAAAAGTCGAATTTTTAAGATAAAAAAATTTGTTTTTTATTCGTTAACTAGCAGGATTTTTTTTTTTTTTATTATTTTACAGTTAAAGTTCTCATAAAGAATTGAATTATCTGTGAAAATGGTTCTTAGAGATGGTTTAATAGAGCTCATAGAAAGAAAGCTATTTACAAAATAGAAAAAACAAATTTTTTTCAATGTATTGTAAACGAGAAAGGGACCCCCTCCCCGCCCCGTGTGCAAACTCAATTCTTGACATACAGAGCTGAAATTTTAAGAGGTTTTTTTTTTTTATCAAAGTAACTTTTGAAATGTATTTAGTTAAAAAATAAAAAAAAAATTTTTTTCTGATACAGTCTAATGGAATATATTGAACGTTGTTGTATTTAAATAAAAAAAAATTTTTATATTTTATTCATTTAAATAATTTTTTTTTTTTCAATAGAAATTATTAAAACATTAACTCACTACTATAGCGCCTGTGTTAACTTTTTAAACAAAGTGCGTTTTTTTATCCAACTCGAATTTGTTCGCGTGATAGTTTTTCATTAGGAAAAAAAAAACTTTTGCAAGATCCGATCTATCATTTTTAGATTCGTTTTTCCTACCGTTTTTTTTTCCGCTATGATTTGTTAGTATTTATGTATGTATATATTTTTTAATTCGAACATTTACATTTATGCATTGAAGACATTTATTAATATAAAAACGTGTTTCAGTTCAATTATTGAATGACCGACAATCAAAGAGAATAAATTTTAATGATTTCAAAGGGTTATAATATTAAAAGTGTTAAATGTGTTATAATATGCTTCATTTTCGGTAATTATTATTATTTTCATTTGTCATAAAAAAGTGTGACATTGAAATGAGCTCGTAGGCTAAACTTATATAATGTAACGATTTTTTTTATCATATAAAATCAACCGGAAGTTCGTTATTAACTTGTAAAATATTTTTTTCCTCACACTTATGTACGTCATAAAGCTGACTATTTCTTTTAGTAGATCGTACATAAACCAACTACAGGTTATATTTTAATATAATAAATAAATTTACAATTGACTACTCTTTTAAGGAATAATAGCGACCTATTTTTGATTATATAAAATTCACCGATAAATTTTGAAAATCTTAAAAAGAGAGTTTTTAACGTCTTATAAAATTTTAGTGGTTGAGTAAAAATATTTTTCAAAGGGTTTTAACAAAACTTCTCCTGGTTGTTATTTGATTAATTACAAATAAAATGAGCTTATTTCGATTAAAATTGACCACCTCAATTTTGAGAAAAATGATATCAAAGTTTTGATACTTTTTAACAAGGGCTCTTAGGAGCTATTCACGAATTACGTAAGCACTCCTCAGGGGGGAGGGGTCAACTTGAATCTTTATGTATGCTTATTGTACCCAGGGGGTGCTACTCAAAAAATCTTATGTAAGATTTTTTTCAACAGATCAGTCAATAATTCGGATAATATTTCTACTCCGCCATTATCGCAATGTATTTGATTCCTTATATGCGTTGGTTTTTGGTATTACACGGCGAGAAAATTATAGTAACAGTTACAATATATTATGGGAATGGTTCCCATACTGCATGGTAACTGGTTTTTTTGAAATGTTGATTATAGGAACGGCACCCATATATGTTATGGTAACCATTCCTATAATTATGGATATAATTCCCATACGGTATCGGAATAGTTCCTATGGAATTATGGTAATGGTTACTATAATATTATGGTAATCGTTACCATAATATTATAGGAACAGTTACCATAATATTATGGTAATGGTTGATATAATATTATGGGAATGGTTACCATAATATTATGGGAATGGTTACCATAATATTTAGAAATTATAATAATTTTTTTTTTCTATAGAATTTTGCAGTGTAAATTATTATGAAGTTATTTATTATTATTATTATTTACAAATTAATTTTTATCTGATCAAAAATAATATTTTATTGTAATATAGTTTCACAAAAAGATTAAATATATAAAAAAAAATTATTATAATTTCTAAATATTATGGTAACCATACCCATAATATGATGGTAACCATTCCCATAATATTATGGTAATAATTCCAATACATTATGGTAACCATTACCATATACGCTTAGGAACTGTTACAATGTGGTTATAGGATTGGTTTCTATTTGCTTATGGGAACTATTCCTATGAGTATGGTAATCATTACCATGATTCTTTCACATGCGATATGGGAACTGTTACCATAATGATAGGAATTGTTACCATATTTATGGAAACCTTCCCAAAAAGTATGGGTCTATATCCCATAATCCCAAGTAATCATTACCATAACGGTATGTGATGATATTTCATAAACGTACTAGGAACAGTTACCATAATTTTCTCTCCGTGTACTTTATTTTTTAAATTAAAAAAATAGTGTATGCTTCTCATCATTTTGACCTTCCAATTTAATTTTTAAAAAACACTAACTTTAGATGGGATCAAACTCGCGTACTTTGAATCATAAGTCTTGCCTGCTATCCTTTAGGCTGACATACTTCAGAAGTATTATGTTCACAATTTTAACTATAAAACAATGACAACGATTAGAGGTCTCTTTATTCTCATGGTTTGAACAGTCTAATGGGGGTATTTAAAATAAGAGACAAGAGACTGATTTTCTTGGACTGTTCTTACTATTCTTAAGAATTTTAATTTATCAATCGGAGAAATGTTCAAAAGTTAGATTTTTATTCCATGTGCTTAACAATTTTTAACACATTTTTAAGCTAATAATGTTTTTATGTAAAATTCTAAAAAATTGATAATAAAAATGATTGATTAAATAATTAAAAGCCGTGAATAAGAGAACGCGTAAAAAAAAGTATCTATAATTTTTTTAATCGAATATGGTTAATAAATTACACAATATAACAGTGTCAATAATTAGAATATATACCTGCTTATAAGTTTCTATTAATATGAAAAAAAAAAAACCTTTTTTTTTCTTTTAAACATTCAACAGAACTGTTTAAAGAATTACTGTAGATGTTTCTACATAAAGAGATGAAAAGTACCGTGAAATAAATTTTTTTGTCTCGTTTTTTCTACAATTTTTTTTGTCGCTAATTCTTGTTACAAGAACAAACAATAGCTTTAAGATACGGTCTGTATACGTTTAGTGCGTGTTGTTGCTCTTCAGCTCATCAGTGTAACAAGCATTACTAACCTAACTTGATTTGTTAGATAGACGCGTGTACAGTTGCATAATTATGTATAACAGAACCCGTTGCATCAAATCTATAGTGTTTACTTCTCGCATCTATTCGCAAAGTTTACTAACCATGAACAAATATATTAATTTTAAATTTACCATTAAGTTTATTTCATTTTCATTTTTTTTTATTTTTACTTAAATCAGATTTCATTTGGATATTTATTAATTTTTATTTCATTTTGTTTCAGGTGAGTTAAAGTCTTTATCTTTACCCCGGGGGTTTCCCCCGCCCGAGAATGAGGACAGTAGTAAAGGTAAGCATTTGCTTGGTCTTTTTATGCCAATGACTAAAAGAATTATCTAACAACTATTATCACGACATGCAAAATATATTATACACCTCATTTTTCTGCAATATATATGTGCATATATAATACATATAATAATTTAATAATACATACTATTTTCCTTTTTTTCATATATATAATAAATTTTACATTTATACTAATAGACAACTCTAGGAAATAATTCTGGACAATTTATATTTCCGTTTTTTTTTTCTTTTTTTATCGAAACCTTTTAAATACAAAAGAAAAGAAAATGTTGAGTCAACAACGTCTATCAAAAAAATTTTCTTTTGGTTGTTTACTCGAACTAATTGTTAACAATTTTTCGAGTCGTTATATTTCTACATGAAAAACAAAAAACTCATAAAAACTATACAACGCTTTTGAATTTCGTGTACGAAATACCATTTCACGGAGAAAAAAAAGAGTAGTTTACTTAAAAATATAAGTTAAAATTACTAAATTTACACGGAGAAATTATTCCTGTTTAAAATGCTGTCATAGTAAAGCTAGACCATGTTGGTCATCTGACAGAGATTGAAATAAACATGCAACAATTACTATGGCCAGAGTAAAATTTACAATGGTTACAGTAAATTGTGATATAATCATTGTAAATTTTGCTATGACCATAGTAATTTTTGCATGTGTTTATTTCAATTTTCGTCAGGTGGCGAACATGGACCAGCTTTACTTTGACACGCCGTATTTTGAACCAGAGTAATTTCTCCGTGAAATTAGTAAACTTGACTATATATTTAGTGAAATTTACTATACAATATAGTAAGTTTTACTATAGTAAATTTCGATACTTACTTTAAGAAAATATACTTGGTTGGAGTACATTTTTACTAAGATTAAACAAATATTTACTCGGTACTATACAAGCATTTATATTAGAATGGAATTAAATACAATTAAATTTTTAGTAGTTTTTCAACTTATTATTATGACTATTGTTAATATTTATGGCATGTATATTAGTGTTGATGTCATTTTCGATATTTAAAAATGACTTGGCCGAGATTCGGAACCCTGATCTCCTGCGTGCGAATCCTTGTGAATGTATGAAGACAAATTTTAAAAATAAACTTTCTTTTTGAAACGAAAAAAAAAAAAAACGCATTTGGAAATAGAAACTTATCCTTTTCCTTAAAGCTATTCAGTACACTGAGAAAAAAATTTTCTTCTGACAACTAAATTTTAGTTATGACAATGAAATTTTTTATATTCCACCAACAAAATAAATTATTAGAAACTATAAAATATTTAATAAAGATAATTACGCGTTAAGTAGCAAGCATAAAATCAAATTGACTACCTGTAGGGCTTATAAAGTATATTAATGAAATATATTAGCGAGCCTTAGAGTATATAAGTTATTAATTATAATTAAATATTATTTTCAAATCACAGAATATCTATTTAACAATTAAATTAATTCATATTTAGTAAAATAATTTATTTCCTTAACACGTATTTTTTCTGTACTTTGACAAAAATTGTTCAAAGAAACATTTATATCATAGTGTAATACAGGATACCCCTATATTACTACCAAAAAGGGTTATCGTCTCTCTGCCAATATTCAACGGGTAACCCGCCCTATAAATGCTTTAAGTTGGTAATATAATAATTCTGAAATAAGTTTCTTACCAGAAACACTACAAAAGGCTCAAAGAGCTCGAAAATGTATGCACAACAGTATTTTCGAGCTTAAGGAGCTCGAAAACAGCGGGAAATTTTGGAGCTGGCCCGCAGGGTCAACTGATAGACCGATTTTTTTTGTGTCTAAGTAATATTTATTAGAGTTAATATAATAATATTTTGCTTTAATATTTGAATTTGTTGACACTACAAAATAATTTAGTTGTCTATCAAATAAATATTTTCTTAACTTTACCAAATGATTTTATTATGTAGAGAGATAATTATTAATGTCAATCGAATAGAATCTATTAAATTATGAAATGCATTTGTTAAAAATGAGAAGATAAATTATGTTGATGAAATAAAATTTAGCTGTCCCAAATAATTTTTAGTTTAATAGAATTTAACAAAACCAATTTAATTGTCCGAAAAGAAATTTTTTCTCAGTATATTATGTATACTCAAGACTAAGCTAAAAAAAATTTTTTTATTGAATACTAAAAGTTTGAAAGAGTTCGATATTTATAATAAAAATAATTTTGCTTTCATTTGTAAACCACCAAGTTTTCTTAATTTAAGAATATTTTATTTTAATTTATAATAAATAATAAATATTTATTAAAAATTTTAATTCAAATGATGTTTTTTTTATTCTTTGTAATAGTTTTAAATGCAATTAGTGCAGTTTTGAAAAAAAAGTTATTCAATTCTTATATTTATTGAATTATTATTATTATTTTTTCTTCATAATTTTACAAATTTTCACCGTTTTAAGCTTTTATGAAATTAATTAAATTAGAAAAAAACTGATAAAGTTTCACTCGGAAATTCCTAAAATAGCTAAATTTATAATGAATAAAATACACATGTGCCCAAATATTTGCTAAACTTACAAATAAGTATAACAACATTTATGAAATAATTATTATTTTTTTTTTAAATTTCATCTACTTAACATTTAACGAGGACAAAATTTTCATTATTTCATTTCTTGTGTAGGAGCGACAAAGATAGAGTAGTGAGAAAAGAGTGGGAGAATCTCTGCGTGAATCCAAGAGAAAACTTACTTGGCTTAAGTCCGCAGTACTCTTGGTTCGAGATTTGTATTTTAATTCAAGTTATTACTTTTTGATTGATTCAAAACATTGCATTACTTTATTCAAAATTGTAACTTTCTTGTACTGAATATTTATATTTTTTGGTTAAAGTTATAAATATTTTACAGTAAGGAACAGTACTTATTAAATCAAGAAATGTAAATTAATTAACTAAATAACTCAACTGTTGAATCAATCTTTGAAGATTTATTGAATCAAAAATTTTTTTTCTTAGTTCAAGATTTAAAATCTAAGGAATTTTTTAATTCCCTCAAGAAAATCTTGATTTTCATTCTATGTCCTTAAAAGTTGCTTGGCTCAAAAAAAATAGCTTTGAGCCAAATAATTTCTTTTCTGTGTAATATTAATTACCATTCTGTGATTTTTACCATAAACTTGATAATAAATAACAAAAATAATTTAATTATTGATTCTAATTAATATTTTTTACTTAAATATATCCAATATTAAAATATTTTCGAGACTCGTTTACTCCGTGCATTTACTCCAAAAAAATATACGTAAATAAACTGATAAAATTGTAATTTATTCGACGTAAAAGTACTAAAATAATTCAATGTCAAGCGTTGAATATGGTTTTTTTTTATTTTATTTATTTTTTATTATTCGAGCATAAAAAAATGGTGTTAAGCGATGGCACACAACGTAGTGGACCGTCATGATGCACACGATGCTCTAAAAATAGTGGTCGCCATAACCGTACATTTTATATGCATGTAGACTCATAACTAGGGCGTCTGTTTAATACTTATTCATAAAGATAGGTCAGATAATTAGAACAAAACTAAATTATGCCGATTTAAAATTTTAAAAAATTACATACTACAGCCTACATGTATGACTATATCATTATCATCACTACACATAGACAATAATCAGAGTAACAATTATATTCAGATATAGTGTATGTACTATTGTTCATAGAAGTTTGTTCTCAAATGAAATATGTCAGGGATGGTAATTAGTGAAAGCTTTTATTTACAATCGTGCAATAAACCGTCATAACAGAGGACGTTTGACGTCGCGCTATTGTATTTTAAACGAATATATCGTATACGTACACATATGTAATAATTCTGTGGGTTTATATGTTAGTACAGGCGCATAAACGATACGATGCGTCGGCTCGGTCGGTTCACTTCGGCCACACACGTTTCCCCCACTTGTTTTATACACCAACCACAAGTCTCACAGTCTAGTTTTAACTTTGCTTGGATATGAGTGGACTAACGCGCGCTCTTATAATAATTAATAAACAAGTAAATAAATATTTTCACTTACTTAATTAAATACATAAATTACTTATTTAATGCAATCAATAATCTGTGATAAAAAAATTATCAGTGATATAGTAGTTTTATTTTAGTGATATAATTGATTATTTAAATAGATAAAAAAATAATTATCGATAGACAAGTGGATTTAAATTATTATTATTTAAAAAAATATCATGACATTCTCATATGTTATTTATTTTATTATTTATACTTTTTTCGGAGTATGTTATACTCGGTTTGGACGCGGTGTCCTTGGTGTTTTGTGCAACAGTACTCGCTTATAAGTTGATGTTTCGAGTTTTCGTTGTTATTTTGTAAAGAGTATTGTAGTCGTGTACACAAAAGAAAATTCAATTGTATAAAGTTATTATATTTAACGATAAATAACAAAAGAAACTCAGAGACTTAAAAATACTTATTTTCTTTCTCTTGCCTGACAATTGGATTTTATTTAAATCGGAGTATCGTTAAATATATGACATACATGTTAAAAGAGAGAATCTCTTGTTGAGTTTAAAGACATATATTTATATATATATATATATATATCATATCAAAGAACGTACATATAGAGTTGTGTCGTCGTGCAGTCTCGACGAGTTGAGTATTTCCGCAATATGATAAATAATATATGAGAATTATCAATGAGTTTAGTGAGATAAGATACATATTGGCATCCCTTCAAACACATGGGGCTTTGCACCTGTTTCATTGCCGCATGTTCACAGTCCAGGTGGTAAACAGTAAAAAAGAGCTGAAAAAAAAGAAGGAAAGAAGAAAAAAAATTACATAAAAAGAGGGAAAGAAACCCCGCTGCTTCATATGTGTTTCCGTTCAGCTCTCTTGCCACTTTAATATGTATACATTTAACTACTAAAAACTCAACAGTGTTGTGCTATATCACACCAGTATGTACATGGTATAGTCTAGATAAATTTGTAAGGACTGAGTTTATGAGAAGAGAAAAAAAAATAAGGCAACGCCCACCACATGAGTAGATTTATTAAAACGAACTGGACAGAGTGGTCACATTTATTTACCGGATGTAGTGTTACACTGACTGAAAACGCCGCGACTCTACTGATATATCAATTAATATTTCGTCGAATAGCCTTGAGAACAAATAAATAATACAATAATATAAAGTATCAGTATACATGTTTAACGTCATTAACACCAGGCTAATCAGTAATTGCTGTATTTATATATTATGATGACGTTTATTAAATTCTTATGACATTTAAAATTATTATACTAAAATATAATTTTTTATTATGTAAATGAACAAGCCGATTTTTTTATCCGAATCAGTCTTCCTGATCTTTACGAAAGGACATGGTACTTAAGCCTCTGAAAAGACTCACCGGAAGTATGAGCAGGTAGTAGACTCTATTACGTCCGGTTTTCGGTTTCGAATGACAACCAACAATAGGATATCTCCGTTTTATATTTCGTTTGTTTGTAACAGAATTATGGGATATAAAATTACTTAAGATCACTTCAAAAGTTATCACCTGTGAACTAAAAGTATACATAGAGTTGTAGTGATAGTGATACTATAAAAATGTCGAGTTATTTACTTTACTAATTATTGTGCAATAGTAAATTTTAAAATATGAATCCCGCTGTGACTAACGAAGCGACATCACCAGGGGGTCGACGACTCTCACGTAGTTTTCACTCTTGTCTTCGTGGTGCTGATACTGATGAACCCGAATCAGGTACATTAATTATTAATAATCATTTTATTATACTGAGAGAAAAAAAACTAAATTCAAGTAATTATTTTTTTTTTCCATAAATACTCAAAATAAGTAATTTTTTTCTAAAATTAAATTGATAATTCTTATTTTAAGAAAATTATTATTTCACTTTAGCAATTCATTTATAGAAGTATTAAATACTTAAGGCGACCAAATATTTCGACAATTTATTTGATACGTTCTCAAATTTATTACAATTAAAATCTTCAATGAAGCAATTATTTGGTTAAGTAAAAAAAAGGAACTGAAGAAAGATATAATTTAAAGTTAGAAAAAAATTTTTGCCCTCAAAAAATATAAAATATATTAATTTTTTCGAGAGCTACTTCTATAAACTATTAAATATTTAGATTTTATTATTTAGTTGTGGAAATTAATATTGAAGATGACAAATATCGATGAATAACTTAAAGGTTCATTAAAAATATGATTTCCAATAAGTCACTGTGGCTGAGCGTCATAAGTCTCGCGTGATCGGTCTAAGTTCGAATCTTAGGTAGGATAATATTATTTATTTATAAAAAAAATGTTCGTTAAGTTACAAAACTAATCTGAACAACATTAGATAAAAGAATGCATGTTTAGTAGTGTTCTTTTAACAAAATAAAATTTATTTCTTAATATTAAGCAAGTAAATAAAATACTTGAATAAAGATATTATTTTATTTGATTGACAAAAATAATTGCTTGGCTCTATTTAACTTACCAAAATACTTAAATCAATCATTTTTTCTTAAAAATATACAATTTTTTTTTCTCTCCGTGTGTTTATTTTAAACAATAAAATTTTTTTTAAATAAATAAATTAGTTTATTTTATGCTATGATAATTAACAAAATTTCATGTAATAATTGAATAAATAAATAAATAAATAAATATATATATATATATATATATATATATATATATATATATATAAGTTATGAAAGTAATTACACATACGTGTCAGAAATCGAATAATTATTCTGGGCAGGTTTCGCGATTATGACGCAATCAGCCGCGATGATACACATGAGGGTGTACGAATAAAAATTTAATGATGACAATATTTTCTTTTTTTTTTTTTTTTTTTTTTACATATTTAACTTTAAAAAAGAAAAAAAAATTAGGAGTTAAAGTGTCGGCAGTATAATACAATAATATCTAGTATTGTTACCCATAATATTTATGAGTTTAAAGTCGCGCTTTGATGATTGCACCTTGCGTGGGGGATTGCCAGAAACATATGAGGGCGAAATATATACATTTATTCATTTAGCTACTGTGGCACGAACTTAATATAAGTACCGCATACGCATACGTGACTATATGGGAATGGCATTAATATTTACTCATGTCATTTATACAACCTCCACTTAATGCCGAGTTTCAAGCAGTTCATTACTGACACCGCAGCTCGACTTATCACTATACTTTATATATATGCATGTATATTATCCTAAAAACGAATGTGTTGTTTATTTATCATCACTGCTAATAAACGGTTATTTCTTTGCATTTAAATATCACAATCAATTTTATAAATATAGTGAAGGTTAATAAAAAGAATTAATTTATTGAATATGAAAAATAAATACGTTAAAAACACATCTCATAATAAACATCGTAAGTTTTCTACCTACAATATGTATATTTTATATATTAGGGAGGTGTAAAAAAATAGATCACAAATTATTCGTGTCTATCAAATATCAATATATGATTCGAAATTCAAATCACATTTTAGAACAAATTAAAAAATTCGAAAGATTTTAAATGGTTCGAAAAATCTGAATTTTTGTTAGTTCTTGTAAAAAAAATTTGTATTGTTTATCACAAGTTACATAAAAATTTTATACTCCAAGTTTGAGCTTTAAAACTTAAACTTATTAGGTTGCTCAAGAATTTTAAAAATTCTTAAAGTATTTAAAAAATCTAGTGTTTCTTTATTTCAAATATTTTTTATTGCTTCGGCAACCGATACTACTTATAAGGTGCCACAAGCCCTGTGTTAAATAAATTATCTCCTGAAATATTTTACTTGAAAATACAAAAATTTAAAGGATAGCTAAAAATATAAAAAATTCAAGAAACTTTCTAATTATTGTTCATCCTAATAAAATTCATATTTTTCATCATATCTGCGCCAGAAGTTTAAATTTCTGCTCCGTTTATAGGAAGAAGAAAATTGTTTTTTTCTTTTATGAGAAAACATGTGGTATTCTTTCCATAAACAGAGTCAAAAATTTAAACTTTCAGATACAAATCCGGTCAAAAATAGTATATTACACATTCAGGGCGGAGAGTAGGACGTTCCGATCCGCGTGTTGGCCACCCTCACCTTCTGCTTGGGGAGGGAATTCGTAATTAATGGTGCATTACACATCTAGGTGTGTAATGTACTATTTTATGATACCAACGCGACTTAGTTTCAGTGTCTCTACAGCCAATTGAAATGAGCTAATTTCAGTCCAATATGCCGTGAAAAAAATATAAGCAAACACGTAAATTGCGAATGTCTTCAGTCAGCGGGCAGCAACAAATGTGTTTTGGCCCTTGAGAATAAACAATTAATGTCTACCCGCTGACTGAAGACATTCGTAATTTAAACTCTGATCGTTGTCAGAACTGTCACTTATTTACGTAAATGACAGTTCTGATTTGCTGATTAAGTTTTATAATAATTAATGTAAACAATAAATATA
Organism: Microplitis demolitor; assembly: GCF_026212275.2. Taxonomy (NCBI): domain Eukaryota; kingdom Metazoa; phylum Arthropoda; class Insecta; order Hymenoptera; family Braconidae; genus Microplitis; species Microplitis demolitor. The sequence goes on along the minus strand of NC_068551.1, from coordinate 7,747,581 downwards.
CTAATGCAAAAAAATAGAGGAACGAAAAAATTTTAAAAATTTTTTATTGATTTTTGAAAATCTGTAACTTTATGAAAACTAATTGTGTCGAGATTTTTAAAAAAGCATTTTAAAGCTTGAAATCTCTAGTTCTAAGATCTTTTGATCAAAATTTTTTTAGATTTACGATTATTGCGCAATCATAAGAAATAGCGCAAGAAAAATTTTTCTGTTAATTTAATTTTTTACATTAGTGTAGTATTTAATATTTTCGGTTTAATCATAAATTACAAGTGACAATTTACGTTTACGCTATTTATCACACCATTGGTCTTAAATTAACTTGTTTTTGGCTGCTGACACTGAAACTTTAAGTTCCAATCCAGGTAATCATGAAAAATATAGTCTCTGGCACAGGATGGAACACGATTTCAGAGTGTGGTCGATGTCAGCCCTACGGTTCGAGGAGTTATCTTCACGCTGGTCTGAGATCCTTTTTCGTTTCACACAATACACTATTTAATTGTTCAATTTTGAAATAAACAGTAACAAAACTAATATTATAACTAAGGTTATTAACAGTAATTTGTAGAGTTCGTCACTTACGTTGACAACCAAATAAGTATACGCAAATCCGTTATGTATCGGTACTTAGATATATATTTACTAGTTTGCACGCAAATGTTGGCCATTAAGTAGTTCAACACGGCGTTAATCCATTTTCTTGAGTGGTCAAGTCGGTCGATTGATGCCAAAACAAGTAATTGAAATAACTGACAATTATAATTATCTAGACATTGTTTGAATTGTAGCAAATACAAGTTATTATGCAATTTCATGGAGTACTTATATATACTATATTTTTTTTTAAATAAGTTGTTATGTAATATTTTAATGTACGAAGTACATTAATTTTAATGAGAATATCGGATATAAAAATTTCTCTTAACTTAGAACATTATAATTTAATTTAATTTATACAGTATTTGCTATAGTGAATTAATTAGAAGTACTTCAGTAATTATCATATAGAAATTGTATTATAAAAATTAATTTAATTATTTGATTGCAATATAATGTGAAATAAATGTAGTTGAGGTTCAATTTTATAATTTTAAAAATTGTGTCAATAATTAATGGAGTATATTAATTTATTTTCGATAGTTTAGAACAAAGGTTGATACATGTAGTAAGCTCTTTGTCAGATAAATTTGATGATGGTCCTGTACAGAGCTCTCAAACACCGTACAGAGTAGAGGGGAATTAGAGCGCGTGTTCTCAGATATGGTCAGCGAACCCATTAAATTTATACGATGATGTCGCAAAAAATTATTGTCCCTTTGACAAAAAAACTACAATACGAGAAACGTGTTTGTGTGAATAAAATTTTTGTATCATTTATTACATTCGTTAGTACGCAATAAATTATAATACTATTTTAAATTCAAATAATAATTTAATTTAATTTTTTTATTTTTGTTACAGGTAAGTTTAAAGTTAAATCATTGCCACGTGATTACTCTCAATGTAGTGTGAGTTTAACGAATGGGCGAGGTAAGCTTATTGCAGTTTCGATAAAAATATAAATATTTAATTATAATTAACACTTTCTATACTAAATACACCCACGAAGACCTATATCTTATAAATGTGCGACACCCCACGCATCGGAATAAATAGTATGTTCACAAGAAGAAAAAGAAAAATCTTATAGTGACGCACAATATGATTTTAATGTGAAAGGATATATGACTTTATAATTGATCATTGTTTATCGTATCTCATAGTCATAGAAAACGATAGAAATATGAAAACAGGATATAAAAAAATTAAACAAACATTAATTTTCATGTATAGATGTACTATATGTTTTGGAACGTGTGAATTATTTTATTCAATTCGTATCCCAGGTAGCCATTAAGTTCGTTCAGTAAAAGTTTTTTTCAATTTGCCGCCAAGTTTACATCAACATCAGGCTATCGAGCTCTTGGATACAAGTGAGCTCAATTTTGACAGCAAATTGGTGTAAGTCTACTACCGCAATCAGAAGGCAAATCAACACAGAAATTTTCCATTAAGTTGCTTAAAAAATAATTTAAGAACGAAAGTTACACTCAGATTGACCGCAAATTGGCATCATTTAACTAGCACGTCAAATCTTTTGAGTCATCTTCTCGTCAAATTGTGGTAGTAAATTTACATTTGCTTTTTGTCGACTTGCCCTCATAGCCACGTTACGGCAGTAGATTGATGCTAATTTTTTGGGAAAGTTGAAACCAACTTGTAGTCAACACTTACAAAATGTAGAGTTACCGTCAAGTTGATGGCAACTTACTTTCTGGTAAGGGACTTTTGTTGTCAAGGTGGCTATTAGGGTTTCTATTGTATTTTTACTTTTTGATATACCCAAATAACCAAAAATATTGAATAAATACAAGTTGACTTTAACTTTGCTAGAAAGTTGGCGGCAATCTGTAGTTACAATATGAAGACAACTTGATATAGAAAGTTTCCGTCAAGTTGCCATCAACTTTTGCGCACATCGACAAGTTTTAGTTGCATGTTGTCGTCAAGTTGCAGATGACTCTGATAACAAGATTTTCTGGTCAGAAAGTTAGTGTCAATTACTTGACGACAACTTCAGCCTTTGTAACTATTGACTACAAGTTGTTACCAACTTTCTCAGAAACTTAGCGACAATTAACTGCTGCAACTTGTCGTCAACTTCCTGAGAAACTTGTAGTCATTTTGTCGACAAGTTTCTCGGAAAGTTGCCGTCAACTTATGGAAATGCCAGCTTTTGCGGCCAACTTGGCGACAGATTGCGGCAGTAGGTTGTCGACAAGTTGCGGCCAACTTGGCTATCGGGGAGCTTGAAGTTAACTTGTGGTTGAGGTGGCTATCAGGGCAAAGCAATACTCTGAAAGCCACACTCTAAATATAATTGCTTAGCAAGCTCTGCAGTGAAGCATCTACGGCTAACTTAACGACAAGTTTCTGGCAAGTCTTGGCTGAATACTACTTGCGTGCAAGTTGATGAAAATCTACTGCCGTCATCTGAATGCAATTTGACAGAAGAACTTGCCGTCAATTTGAAGTGAAACTTTCAATCAACTCAACGTCATTGTCTGACAGTAACACTTGTAGCCAAATTGAATTCAAGTTTACAGGCAATTTACTGTCAACTTAAAGGTAACTGCTTGCTCTCCAACACTTCGCGTTACTAAAACCATAAGGGCTTATCTCAAAATATACGCCCTTTTGGTTCTGCAGAACCAAAAGGGCGTATAAAAAAACTTTTTTGCTTCAATCAATGTAAAAATGTTGACAACATTAGAATCTATTGAAAAAACGAAAGAATTTTTTTTTTTTGATTTACGCCTTTTTGGTTTTAAGAAAAAATTTTTTTAAAATCATAAGGGCGTATCCTGTTTTTTCGATTTATTATCAATTATAGGTAAGAGTAAGAAAAAAAATTGCCAGCGTAATAAAAATTATCACTCCACAATTTAATTTATATGAACGAATATTTATTTAAGTGAAAAAACAAATAAAAAATAGAGAAAAAATAAATTCATCAGGGTATTAGTCCTATACCATCTCCATCGTCAGAATCATCTGTACCTAAGAGTATGAAAAAAATTTTTTTTATTTTTTTTAGAACATAACTTGACAATAATAAAAAAATTTATAAACTATTACCATCGCTGAAAATTAATCTTTAATAATATTGATAATATTTTTGTGGGACGGTGCCTGATGCACAAAAATGATTTAGGTCATTGAACTTGCTTTGATATATTGGTATTCTAGAACCATAACAATTCTCAAGAACAACGGTAATTGATTTTTGAAAATAAAAAGAAAAAAAAAACAGGAAACAGAAAATGAAACTTTGATTGAAAAATGAAAAAATGCACCTTTGAAAAATTGAACAATTTAAATGTGCATTTTTTTAATTTGATTAAATTTAATTTCACAGCACTCATAGAATTTAGAATTTTTTCGTTCCCGAATTATACATATTTTTTACATTAATTGTTGAATTAAAAAAATTGTGACAAACTTAAGATTCGATCAAAATTAAATAAAGAAATTTGGTTTTTTATTCAAATAAATATTTGTTCAGATAAATTAAGTTGTGGAGTGATAATTCTTATTACCCTTGCAATTTTTTTTCGTACTCTGACCTATAATTAATAATAAACCGAAAAAATAGGATACGCCCTTATGACTTTAAAAAATTTTTTGCTTAAAACCAAAAGGGCATAAAACAAAAAAATTTTTTTTTTCGTTTTTTCCATAGATTTTAATGTTTTCAATATTTTTACATTGATTGGAGCAAAAAAAAAAAATTTTATACGCCCTTTTGGTTCTGCAGAACCAAAAGGGCGTATATTTTGAGATACGCCCTTTTGGTTTTAGTAACGCGACTTTCCTTTAAGAGGGTTTGCCATCTATTCTCTTTCTCACACACGTGTGAACAAACGAAACGGTCCTTATTGCACTTACATTAGCAAATGGAAATTTCAAATTCTCACGTATAAACTGAAATTTCCGAACCGGAAGCATTTCATTCGATAAATAATAACTTTACGCATCGAATGACATATTTTATTTAATTATTTGGACCTTTATCTATGAAAATGGTTCATTTGAAAATCATGTGTTTCATTCTCTTAAGTTATCTTTATAATACGGCAGTAGCTCGTAGTTAACTTACGGTTAAGGTGCCCTGATAGTCAAGTTGGCGAGAAACTGACGAGAAACTTGCAGCCGCAACTGGACACCAAGTTGGCCGCCAATAGTTGATACCTCCAATAGTTGATAGACATTTTCTGAGAAAGTTGGTGGCAAAAGTTGTAAATCCAAAAAGTTGACGGTCACTTTCTCAGAAAGTTGGCGGTAACTTGTAGCCAAAAGTTGCAAAAGCTGAAGTTGTCGATAACTTGTCGTCAAGATGGTCGGAAACTAATGAATGACCAACCTTTTCACGATCAACTCGTGTTATCAGGGTGGCTATCAGGGTAGTAAAATAAACGCATTCCAACGGTTGATATTATATGGACTGTCGATAATGTAGACATTTTATAATAGGTTTATCACTTTTTCTATTATCAACGATTAGTAAATATACAATACAGTTTAAAGCTATATTCTCTTAAAATGAACCATTTAAAAATACGCCAATCAGTGAATATTTAGTGCATAAATAGTTCTAAATATATCACTAATTCAATCAGTGATATACTTGGGACTGATTTGCAGTGAATATTTACTGATTTCAAGGATTTTTCACTGATTCATCTTAAGAGAGTAGAATATTTTGACTTCATAAAAAGAAATTTTATTTTTAATTGACATCAGTTTGAAATTAAGATTGAATACAGTGATTATATAATAATAATTATTATTATTTTTATTATCATTATAATTTTAATAATAATAAGAATAGTAAAAATGGGGATATTAATATTCAATACTTGAATTACTTATTTACTAAAAACCTATTTACTAATTTAAATAAAAAAAGGAATGAAACCGCAAATTAAAAATCGGTTAAACTCTTTTTAATAATATCATCATGTCCTGCAGATTTGGATCCATCGAATGCAGTCATGTTTAAAACATTAAAAAATTTGATTGATTGAATAAAAAAATATATTAAGGTATTCTGTTAACGTACAAACACTTCCATTAATGGAAGCTCTTTAGCTCCCTAACAAGGTGGTGGGACCATCATATAAGGTTTGTCCCTTACTTTTCTTTAATGCTTAAGATCATTGACCGTCTAAATCATTGTTTTTTATTTCATACATGACCAAATATAAATAAATATAAGTCTATCGATAATTATTAATTATTTTATTTCAACAACGAATCGTTGAATTGTAATAAAAAAAAGTATTGAAATAAAACAATTAATGAATTATGATTGTTGACCATTAGAGTAAAATATAGATTGCGGGCACTCTCCAGTTAACCAATCGCGTGTTCTTTCCCACGTATTTTCGTTGCAAGAGGTGAGAACCAAGAGAAATACGACCTCGTAAGAAATTCCCTTCTCCAACGGCTTTCTACTTCAAACTATTAAATTAAACGAGAAAAAAAAACTTGAAACAAAAGGTTTATCGTACTTTAACACGATAATCCATTGTTTGACTGTATTATTCGATTATTTCTTATCTGTAAACAATAATTAAATAATTTATTATTTTTCTCTACTCCTTTGATGAAATTCTTTAATCAACTTGTCTTAAGGTCTTTTAAAACTTAAAATCTTGGACGAATTAAACATCATGGAACTCGTTTGGAGCCGAGCATGTCTACTACTCCTTGTCGTGGTTGCACAGTCACGTATTTCTCCCTTTCCCTTTGTACCCTCTCTTTATCTTAGCCTTTCTCTTTCCTTCTCTTTTTCTCTTCTTTTTATATTTTTTTTTGAATTTGCGTCGCGTACAAACACCCGTAGTCTTTTCTTCTCTTTAAACTCTCATTTCTTTAGTCCTTAGCCCATGTCACGAATTCGCTTTTCTTTACTATATATTCTTTTCTTTAAAACTACTCTTCTCATTCATAATTCAACTATTTTTAAAAAATATTCTCACGTGTTCATCACGTCTTTCATTCTCTCCCCTATTTTTTTGTCTATTACTACGTATACATAGAAATAATTATAAATAGAACAGTTGTTATGTATTTATAAAAATGATAAATGGTGTTAGAAAAAAAAAAAAAAAAAAACATTTTTTCGGATACGCCACCCAAAGTGTAAATTATTAAAAGAGTTAGTGTTCCAAAGAGCTCCGGAAATATAGCTGTTGCTAAATGAATATAACGGGCCGTTATTTCCTGTCTATATAGTAATACATATAATCATGTATGTTAGTATTGAACCACGTGCGTAAATTGCAGATACACCGGTTATTCAGTTTACTTTTGTATTTACTTTGTTTATTTCTTATATACCTACTGTACTACTATTTAAACAAAACTAAAGGCTAAATACAAACGTAATAGGTGTGTCTCGTACTCTCGTGTATCGTGAGAAGACATCCGGATACTTAGAATGGAGCACCTTCAACTTATGCTGCGACACGTCTCAGTGATTCTCATGCCAATATTCTAATGATATTCACAGTATGAATATTGTTGTGTTACAGTCTAGACAACCGAGAAGAAATTTTTTTTTTTTTTGGTTTTATGGTCTTTTTTTTCCCAGCTTTCTAAGAGCTATAATATTTATGTGCATCTGAAATCAATTTTGCGTTTCATCTGTGTCGCAAACTTTTATTTTTTCTTTTTCACTCTATATATTTGCTGCTGCCTTTTCTTAAGAAACTGCCGAGGATATTCTTGGAATATTTTACAAACATAAATCTGTTTGAAGAATTTTTAATTTTAAATTTCGTTACTTGTATTTGGAAAAAATAATACTTAAATTTCAAATATATGTATAGGAACGCGTGTATATAAATTCATTTTAAAAGTTTTTAACAAAATTAATATTGCCCGTATTGTATACAATCTATGTATACATAGATGAGGATAAAAAGTATAATCACGCAAATATAAACGGGAATGGATTTTTTATAAATTTTAATTAAAATTTAAAATTTAAGGTAACAGACCCATTATCCGCTTACTTTTTATCGGAGTGAGATTAAAACAGTCAATATAAATTGCTAAATGAAATAAGAAATCATTTTTTTTTACTTTTAAATATTAGAATACAATTTCAATTTCGAGAATAGTCTTGATAGTTGATTATTTATTTATACTTAATTAAATAAATATGAAAAACTGTAAAAATAAGTATGACAATAATAATAATATTGACTCTAAGCCAAACTATTTAGAGGCATTTAATAAAAAAGAAGTATCCCATACAAAGTTTGGAAACCGGCCCTTGGATGGCCCATCGCCGGGCGAAGTATGATGATTAACGGCCGGTCATTGACAATTTCTAATGGTCCATGAACGGCTGAATATACAAATGATAACCCCGGCCCATTAATGGCGCCCGATTATCAGCCGGTTAATGGCAGCCGGCGATCAGCCAAGCATGCAAATGAATTTAATTTAAAAAAGTTTTTTTTTATTAACCTAATAGAATTCATGATCATTAACGTTTAAACTATTTAAGTGGGGTAAATGATGTGAAAAAAACTCGGTGAAAATTCTGCTGGGCTCTGGGCGCGAACTGCCATCCTTCTGATTACTGGGTCCGAACGATGGCGACTGGACGAAACTGCTAATGTTGAACTGACACTTTTGAATGATCTAGATATTTATTCTACTACAACCACTCGATTTTATAAAATATAAAGAGCAATTTAATTAAAATTTTCGATTATTTAGAAAAAAAAAGAAGAATTCCGTACTATTTTATTATAATTACATAATTTTTTAAAATAAAACTTATTAAATTAAATTGATTATTTATCAAGAACCCAGTTGAATTATCTTGCTCAACCACCAGTATTAAAAATGACATTTATTATAAAAATGTATGTATTATTTTTTTATTAAATTAATTTTTATAAATAAAGTTATAAAATTGCGGTTGTTTGCAAATAATAACGAACTAAAAAATATTTTAATTGCTAGTTGTAAATAACTTTAATCGGAAAATTAAAATATATTATTGATTAAAAATTAATTTAAATAAAAAAAAAATTATTAATTAAAGAAAACTATAATAATAAGTTATTTGTATAATTAATAATTGATTAGTAGATTTTTTTATTTGACAAAGTCATGGACCACTGATTCACTAACAGTACCCCAACGTTGTGAAACGATAATCGGCCAGTCATAAGTTGTCATTCATTGGCCAGCCATCGGCAGTGTCGTTTAAAATATTAAACGGCTGCTGGTAATTAACCATGCTTGGGCCATTACTAATTGCCAATGCTTGGCCGATTGACGGCAGTCAGACATCGGCCGATCTACAGCATTTTTTCCATTAACGGCGACATTGTATGGGTATCTTGGCCATTCATACAATTTTGCTACTTATTATTTTTGTCGGTATCGAGTTTTATAAATGAATACTTGTTATTAAAAATGACTTTTGATAAGCATTACTTTGACATGATAGTACCTATAGTGTGTTTGTTGTTAACAAATCTGTATGTAATTGATATTTTTTATTAATTATTATTGATGTTTAAAATAAAGACAGTTTAATACACTCATAGTCGCTCACTTAAAGTTGTGATGGCAATGGCCCTATAGGGTAGAAGTACCATTTGTGGTCACTGCTCCATTTTTGCACATTTAATACTTTATTTCAATCAATGAAAAAGTATAAAAAGAAATTTCCATTTTAATAGTGGGATAAAAGTATCTCTGAATACATTTTTAAAAATAAATGATGTCATTGTGTATTTTACAAATTATTTTATTTAAATTTTTCAAGTGTCGAAAACTGGCCCAAAAGTGGCCAAAAACGGTACCTCTCTACCTTACTTTCTCAAAAACAATATCAATTAAACTTTCATGAGTTTATTGATTTGGAGAATAATTCATAAAATAAGCTTTTCAAATATTAGAATAAAAGTTCAGTTAAAGTAAAAAATAGTCGGTTGAGCGGAATTTTGAAAACAGTCGCTCAGTTTAAATTTATAATAAACTAAAAAATACTTTATTAGGTCATTTTAATTTATTTATTAATAGTAATCCCAATAGCAAACCCATTTCTAGAGTTCCAAGTATATGAGTTACATAATATATTTTATAAAAAATTTCAATTAACAAAAATATTTGTAGGGATGGGCATGGTATCTATATATGCGGGGGAAGTACATAACTTAACTAAACAATAATATAAAGTATCACGCATCATTTGACATAATTCGCAAGAGGGTATTAATATCATTAATTAACCAGACATCTAGAGCATTGCTCTTGATCGGGTTTAGAAATTTTCCGTTTTAAAACATCTTTATTCAAAATTTCATACAAATGGTTCACATATGTTTTAGTTTTATCTTCTTAAATTGTTCCTGTTCCTATGGAACTCTACCGATCATTTTTATATTATTTTGATTAGATTTGTGTTTTAGAGTTATTTTAGGGTTTTTTTAGAGAATTTGCGGTAAAAATTTGAAAAAAACAAAAAAAAAACCATTAGATTGGGTCTGGGGTCTTTTACCTCATATATTTATTTAAATGTCATCAATAAAAGTTTAAGTCGGCAAAGCACATGTGTGTAGTGAAACACGACAAAGAAGCGTGAATCTTGATAATCTCTTGGTTTGTATTGGATCAACTCTCATGTATACATATATTTAATATAATTTATATAGCTGGTATATATCTAAAGGAAGTTCAGATGAATATATAGTGTACTACAAATGCACTCCAAAGCAAAAGTAAGCATCAATGCCACGAGGAGACTAACGTAGTTTCAAATAATAACCGCTAGTGGCGCTGAATGTTGTCTAAGTAAGAGATATGTGCCGATGGTATTTGAGAGAAGTTGAATATGCGATAGTCGTGCGTTCGTCCAGCTTGGCGGACGACAGAAACGACAGTCCAACGGTTTATTTAACTCTTATAACATTCAATACATTCACCATGACATTCTATCGTGTTTTCGAGTGCTAAATACCTTAATATTAAATACGATTAACTGCTCAATTAATTTCAATCCAATTCATGGAATTTATAATTAAAAGTAATTTGTGAAATAAAGTGTAACACGTGTTCATAAATATCAAATTATAAAATCGTGTCATCATTATTATTATCATTACTTTTTTAAATTAATTATCAATTCAAAAAATTTTTTTATAAAGAAAACTATTTAAAGGCATGATGTGAATTATAGAAAGTTATTATCCTTGATTAATAATTTATATCATTGGTATTTAAATATAAACAATTAAAAAAATACTAAACACTATTTATAATATGTTTATTTTAAATTGTCAAGGATTCAAAGTTTTTACTTGATGACATCAGAGTATTAGGGCAGACAAGAGAATTGAGTCATCAGTAGGGCGTTGAATAAACCCTAGTGTTTCTTTGTAAAGAAGAAAAAAGAGACACTTAAGAGGGTGATAATGTAAATGGTTTAGATAATTTTTCTCAAGTAGTGTTTACTAGTATTCATTTAAAAAAAAAGAAAATATAAAAGTTACAATGATTGGAAATGACAATAAAGATAAAGATGATTTACCAAAACGTCGGTCAACATTTTATGTATCTCTGGAAAATGACACTCGTAATTATCATCCTAAAATAACAAAATGTTTATCTCAAGATACTGATAAATATGCGTGCAATACATTTCCAATAAGTGGCACTAAAAATCCTCCGATATTGAACCGGACCTTTAGTAATAATGATGGGTTAAACAAAAGGTCAGAAACAAGTACAAGTATTATTGGTACGGGTACGGGTTCGAGTACTAGTACTGGTACAAGAGGTAAAGTACAGAGTCTTACACGGATGTTTGAAACACCACCAGTTGTAGTGGAATCGATTGAAGATACAACTCAAAGAAAGAAGGTCGAGAGGACACGTTCGTTGAAGACTATAGAAAGGTTTCAAAATCGTTTTGTAGGTAGAAAAGACATTGATAAAAAGAATAGCCGTCTTAACAATACAATAGGGTGCTTGGATATTAATCGAAACGATGAATTTAGTGAAACTGAACGACCAACTAAAAGAAAAGATGAAGCAAGAAATAAATTTTTAAAAATTCAAGGACCAAATCGACTTAATAATAATAATAACAACAATAATATTAATAATAACAATAATTATAATAATAACAATAATAATAATAGCATAAAAAATAAAAATAACAATGAAAATAATAATTCGTTTAGTAATTTATTGATTCGTCGAACTCATAGTACAAAAGTTGTAAGAAGTGCTAGTGCACATGTTAAATCATCGAGTGTTATAAGACATATGTCGGTTGATTGCCCTGTAGTAAATTCGTCAATTGAAAAAAATAAATTTCGTAGTAATGATTCAGATAATGATTGTGAAAATAATTTTGATGATGATGTTGATGAATCAGTATTCGAAGAAACTGAGGCCGTTCATTCAGGTAATTTTAATATGTATATTATATATATATATATATATATATATATATGATGTTGATGAATAATAAGCTTGTGGCTATAGATAATATTATAAGTAATGATGGGAAGCTGTAAGAGAAGCGGTGAAAAAGAAGGTTTGATGTATTGGATGAACCGGTCGGTGTGCATTAAGAAAAACAAGTCGGGACTTGCTACAAGAGTCCAGCACAACGGTTTAACTGATCGACTGACTAGGGCCATACCATCAAGAGATTTTATTTCTCGGGGCCCTTGGAAATGTGGAACTTGAGTCGAGTTCATTTTCTGGGAGACCTACTTGTGTTCGGCTCCGAACTCGTTCGTTCTCTTCCAATCGCATCTTTTTATTTTTTTTTTCTCTGCTTTTTTTTTTTATTTTATACTATACATTTGAATCAATAGGACCACCTGCTTAGAGATTTCTGTCACAGTCACCCACACTTTTAATTTAAAATTCAATTTTATTTTTTTTAATTATCAATACAGAATCTTCTATATCTAAAAAATAATAGATCCTTTTTTTAAACGTGCATCACGTAAAAACTACTGAATATTTTGAGATTAAATTTACGCTACAAAATTCTGCGTATTTCAAAGAAGGTTTTTTAGCTATATATTATTATCATTTTGATGATAAAAAGTATATTTTTTAAAATTTCATTTTAATAAATTTTATCGATTATCGATTGTTCTTTTTTTTGAATAAGCCCAAAGAATATAATATATATGAATCTGCATGATATAATTTTATTTTTTTTTTCTAATTAATATTTTAAAAAGCACTGAAAATGCTAGATGTAATAATAATAATAATCATCGTCAAATTAAATTTTTTTGTTTCAAAGTACTAAATATTTTATTTAAAATATCTGATAGTAATTTTAATCTTGAGAAATTTTATTGTTTTGCAAGGCAATATTTTTGATGAAAAATTATATATATATATTTTTATTGCCTGCGAAGCGGACAGGATCGGCTAGTTATTTATAAAAAATGTAACAGCTATTAAACTTTGAATAAATTAAAAAAAAAAATCAATTTTTTTAATCACTATTCAAATGATATAAAAATAAAATGTCAAAAGTATTTTATTGCTCGCGATAACAAATACTGCCGCCGGTATATATAAGAGTTTATGTGTGGAATAATAAAATGATATATAAATCTAGTGCGCAAATTGGTGCGTATAAATTTTTTACTGTAGCAGCATCCACTTTTGACATTGATAAAGGATCGGAACTATAAGTGTAATTGTCAGTGAACCTTTTAAATAATCCTTTTATATAGATTCGTCAGAATTGCCCGTATTAAATTGAAATGACCTCGGACGAGTTTAGTATATAATAATTTAACCTCAAGATAAAGCTGTTAGCACATGTCCTGAAGCTCATAAATCTTTTAATAAGCCATTTTGATCTCATTTTTCTCCCCCATCAGTTTTTTTTCGTAAATTGGGATAAATTATTTCCGTTACTACAATAAAAAAAAAAAAAAACCATAATGTCAATGTTTGTTCAAGGGATATAGATTATAAATTTTTTCATTATTTTCTAATTTTCTTTAACACACATCATTAATTTTTTTTTTTATATTAATTTGCTAACACTAAAGAGTCTACCATATGTTTAAAAATAAATATACTTTTATATTTATAACGGTCTAGTCATTGATATAAAATGTTATTGATTGTGATAAAAGATATATATTGTAAGAAAAAAGAAATAAGTACCCAACAAAGCTCAAGAAAATTTTTTTTCGCCCCTAGAAAATTTTTGTTTTTAACTCATAATGCAAAAGAATTCATTGGGACTAGAAAAAATTTTTTTTTAAGAATTTTTTTTTTCTGTGTAGAACAATTTTAATAAATTGATTAACACTATATGCATAAATATATTCTTGACCAGCATAACAAGAGCATGAGATCAGTATCACGATCTCAGAGTCGAGTAAAATAGAGTAGAATGTTGTATACATTCGCTTGTAAGTAGGACTTGCGTTATGAAAGGCTTTGCTTTCACAACTTGACCAATTGCTTAATTACCGGTTGAGTAGTTTATAAACGTCGCATAAGCTATTGATTATTTTGCCTCGTGTATTTCTAAAAAATTTCATGTCACGAAAACAATAATTCGTTTAACATAATTTCTTTTTTTTTTTAATTTTTGTATTTTCATGAGCACTTAATTTTTTTTTTTCTTATTCACATTTATGTTTATACGCCTTCTCTCATAAACACACGGCTATTAGAATCTCGACTAAAATAACTCCCCTCGGTTGCGGCCGGTAAAAAAAAGGGTTCACTGGCATTCGACCCTTTGCAATACTATTATACTATTACAATACATGTTACCGTAATCCACAAAAATGTAGTCTTTGTCTCGATACGCACTGTGACCCTTTAGAAACTAGATTATGAACACAGTGTAGATTTATATCCTGATGTATTAAAGACATATCAAAGCCTATCAGTCCCCTAAAAATCATCATCTCCCCACTTATCATTCTATTCTAAAAAGTAACTTTTAATATTTTATTATCTTCTTTTTTATAATTCCTTTAATCTTTGGATTAAAAAGAATGATTTTTTTTTTTTTTAAGAGAAAAAAAAGTTTATTATTAAAGAAAATAATTTATGAGAATTATAATTTTTTTTCTTGGTATATTATAATAATATTATAATCTCAGGTTTTTATGCGGATGCTGCAAATAATTCTTATGATGGTTGTCCCGGTTGTATATACATGAGTCACTTGCAAACGTAGCAGTGAATGCATATACATGCAATCCTGGTTATTCGTTTTATATACCCGGGTTTCTCATCACCGTCATACAAGTTTGGTTACTACAACGTGGGGATTAATGACCCCGTCTATTTCATTTCCTTCTTGCTAAATCTATGGATATGGGTCTCGCGGTATCACAACAATGTTGTTCGTTAAGACGCGTTTTCATTTGTTTCTCTATTCGCACTCAACTGGATAAACGGTACTATCTCTGTTGCACTTGTACATTAAATAGGAACTTTGTCCAAGCTTTTTTCGTAAACAAATGGAAGTTATCAAAAAATTCAAGTGCACTTCGCTAGTTCATAGAGTAAAGCATCTGGTCTGTGTCTTTATTTTGCGTTTAGAGCTTTTATTTCAGAGAAAAGCTGGGACAAAATTATCTGAAAACCGTTCTTAAATCAATATCCCACTCAATAAATGGATTCCATGATAGTACTTTACTTTTACCTCTAATAGTTCAAAGTGAAAACAAATAAATAATAAGTAAATGTATACACATAAATATATAACAGAACTTGTTTATTTATACATATATATATATATATATATATATATATATATATATATTTTCTGCACTTTTACTATATATATATATATATATATATATATATAGTAAAAGTGCAGAAAAATATATGTAATGTAAGGCATAAGGTAAATGTGCATCGACGCGTGCATGTGCATGACTTTCGTTGAAATATTAAAATAGGCTAGTATAAGCGCCATACGAGAAAGTGGATCGATTCAACTTGCGAGGAGTTCAGATAAATCGGGTATACGTTAGAATTACTTATTAAATATATCATGTTTTATTCTACGATCATTTTTCGCTAAGTAACAGTCTTTTAAAAATTATTTAAAAATTTTCTATCTTTTAAATATTTTAATTTTGTGACCAATGTATACTGAGAAGAAAAATAACTTTTAGAAATATTGTATTTTCTTACAAAAAATTATGCTATTGGAAATTTTCATCCTAATATTTTTTGTCCGAAAATTAAAAAATTCCATTCAAAATCATTTCCTTAGACGACATCTGAACTCAGCTCGAAATATACTGATTTGTTTTCTTTTATATACACCTCAAGCGCGAACGCGGTGTGTACCTTACGATTGAAATTATTTTTTCGACTAATTCATTCACGCTAAATCATTCCTACACTTTTTTTATTACATTAAAACGAGTTAAATTGTATACTAATACAAAGATTATTTATTAAGGAATAACTTCGACCCGGTATTAAGTAGATTAATTATTCCATTGATTTGAAATCAATTATTCTAATCCAAGAAACCATTGCTGTCAATGGTCTTGTATGAATATTCGAAACCACGATAACTTTTGATAAATATAATAAATTAGCATAATTTTTTTTCTATTAGTTCTGTATCTTTTGTGGCAAGAACCCTTTTGAAAATAACTATTTAACTTCTTTTTGTTTAATTGGAATTTATAAAAAAAAACCGGTAATTCATAAAAAATTAAGCTGCCATTTTTTATTTTTATTATTATTGTTTTGCATTTATTATTATTTTGAAACTAAAAGAAAAAGCTAAAAATAAAATTAATTATTGAAAAGTTAAATAATAATTAATAATGTCAAAAAATTGATAAAATAATTAAATAATAAAAAAATAAAATATTAATAATTATCATAAGCGATTGAGGTGTACTTTTCGATTTTCCAACATTTTTTTTGAATCTTCTGTCGAGAAACTTATTCTTTAACTTAAGAGTGAATTTAATAATGTACAAAGTTTTAGAGATTCACTACTTAATAAGATATTGTTTTTACAAAAGTTAATTTTATTTAATCAAATATTTAGATCATTTTAATTAGATCTAAGTTATTTTAATATTTGACTTATTAAATTTTCACTATCTGAGATCGATTATTATTGTATAATTATTAAATTGATATCAATTAATCTAGAATTTCGCACAACTTAAGCATGAAAAGTTGGGAGTGTCAATTTACTCTCGTTTAAAAATTTTTCACTAATTCACTAAAGTTAAATCCTACATTTCATGCACACTGTACTGCTAAAGTGTTAACATAAGTACGCTATTTATAGTTACACAGATAATGAAAATAAAAAAATATATTAGTCGTATGTGGACTATAATTAAAATCATTAAAAAATATGATATTCAAATAGAAAATCTAAAGATTAAATTTGTAATTTATATACAAGGGAAAGCGTATGAGAATTAGTTTGCTCTCATTTCCGTGGGCTTATATGCAGTACAGACTAACAAGTATAAGTCTAAGAGATCTTGTGTCCTATGCTGGTCTTGAGCATTTTGCTTATTAGTTCAATAATAATAATAATAATAATAAACAAGTGATATTTGTCCAACGCCTGACATATTTCGCGGTTAGATTGCGGTCGCGTGCTCATACTGGAACGAATGAAGAGTTGAAGAGGGAATATAAAAGCAACTATAATATGGACATATATAACATATATTATATTATATATGCATAAAGTGTTAAAAGTATTTTGTTATACTTATATATATGATATTGTAGATATTCATTACGTTTTGTACTCTAGCATCTGCGCCACCTGCGTGTGTTTCTTTCATGGCCATGGATGGTCATCTCATTTTCGACAAGTATGCACGAGTACTCAAGAAGCATCTGCTGTTACTGTTTAAGTCGCGTGCCCTGAATCGCTCCAATTATCCTCGATTTTCTTTAATATTCCCTGCATATGGTGAATTACATACATACTCCTTGATAAAATCTAAATGCACATTCGAGCATATAGGGTTCCGAAACAAAGACTATTAAATTTATATTCGCGGAAAAGTCATTGGAAATACACATCAGTGTAAATTAAACATTAATTTTACTTGTGTAGCATAAATAGCAATTTAATTAACTAACTTTATATTTTATGTTTTAAAATTCTCCTAATAAATGATAACAAATAATGAGCTTTCACTATAAATATCTGAGAAAAACAGTTGCAACCAGAAAATTTAGAGAAAGGAATGTTTTTTTTTCCGTAGCTGATGAAATTCTGAAAAAAAAGAAAAAAAAACCGTTACTTGATGATTATTCTATGGCCAACTATTCTTAAGTTGAGAATTTTATAATGTTTAAGAAAAAACGTTATTTTCTCATAAAATCTTACTTTCTCAATGGTATATATGTATGTATTCTTTTTGTAAATTGTTTGAAACTGAAAAAGGCGTATACAGTTTTTCAGTCATCAAAATTTTAGTATACATGCAATTTTTTATGGGTTATATTTAAGTAATAAAAATATTATTTTATTATTTCAGAGTTTTTTTTAACTGTATTGAAATTGGTGAAAAAAAATACATATATACGTACATGCACGGAAGAAAACCAAATCATAGTAAAAAGTAGAATATATTATCAACCAATAGTATTCTTATGTATTTAATGCAAAGTATAGTTTACTAATTTTTGTAGGTTCACAGTTACTACTATAAACTATTTTAAAAACTATATCCGTCGAAATTTTGGCGATCGCCTTAACCTCAAATCACCAACTTTAGTGAGGTTGTGCGGGGTCAATTGAGGTGGAAATTGTATATAACCTTACAAATTCTTAGACTTTGCTCGGGTTACACCCAATAACTAGGAAAGTACGTAGAAAGAATAATACATTTCATTATTTAAAATATAGTGCCTGAGTTCTTTGAGGTCAAATAAAGTTCATATCAGGTTTGTGAGTTTAAATGAAGTTCAGTTGAGTAGGGTTGGGTTTTTCAGTATGAAATGAGGGTCAGTAAACTTCATTGAGGACGAGATGAGGCTCACTCTACTGTTTTGAAGATGAAATGAAAGGAAAAACCTAAAAATAGTGTGAAATCCGGGCTAAAATTGCGACTTTGTAATAATACTGATTTTATGACGAAAATATAGCATACATTTTTTATTTATTTTTAATTAAATTAAAATTATATAAATGTTAATTTATGACATTTTACAAATTTTAATATATTGCGTAAAGTTTATGAAATGTCATGTAAGATCATTTTGTATAAAATACATAATTCTGCATGGTAAAAAGTGGTTTCTTATTATCAAAGTTTCCAAAATTTGCTTTTTAATTCATTTATTTCTTGTCATGACTTTTACAATGATGAGAAAATATTTAAAAATTTTCCCGGTAAAATATAAAATTGTTTGTTTTGTGTGATATTATGTTGAAAATTAATTTTTATATATTTTGTTAATAAAGAAATTAACTGAGTAATGAATATTTATTTTGCGAACTATGTATTGAACTAAATTGATCTTTACTAACAAAAAATAACAACAACAACAACCTATAATAATTACTAGTTTATATTCGCTTCTGTACAACTATCCCACGCTTCTTGCATAACTTTACGTTTAAATCGGCCTTCATTTCAGAGTGCAGTATAACTAAACCGGAGGCAGTAGTTCCGCCAGAGAACGCATGATATATAAATGAATAAAATGCTTTTGAAATGATTGTTTTCATACTATATACAACAGTAACTGTTAGTTGTTACAACTATTACCATATCTAATGAAACATTTCCTCATGATATATATAAAATACCATTATATGATTTATTGTTCCCAAATACTAAAAGTATCTATGTGTAATATATTATAAAATACAATAGAAATATTGGTGGTGTGAATATTATAAAATGGTCACGCCTACTGTAAATTATTTTCATATGTTAAATATATACATTTTATCAGTTTCCCTCTTGTGCGTTAGTTTGGTAAATTTACCTCATGAATCGACATTAATGTCAACTATATTCGACAATAAATAAAATGGCAATGTCGCTATGCGTATATGAAAGCACCAGGTTCGGTGGTGGTATATTCTATAATCCAGTCTGGACGTAGTAACATATAATACACTGCGTCGCCGTAAATCGTGTTCGGTCATCCTCTAGCTATAAATATTATTATGGACAATATACTACTAGCAAGCGTATCGAGCAAGTCATTTTAACTAAACTTAATATAACACGCCTTAGACAACTGAAACCTATAAACCATTCGCGTAATGTAACATAGTCTACATTATATTCTCTTCTAGAAAAATGTCTATATAAAGGAAGAGGGGGGGGGGGTCAAAATGGGCCCCTAAAGTTTTGGGGATCCATTCGCCTCCAAATCATTCGAGGCACTCAAAATTTTAGGGGCCCATTTGCCCCCCCCCCTTCCCCTATATATATATTAGGGTGGCTCAAAAAAAATTAAGATTTTATTTTTCACCATATCTGCACCAAAAGTTTGAATTCCTCCCCTGTTTAGAGGGAAGAAAGTTGTTTATTTCTATTATGAGAAAATGAATTTCAAAAATTAGCGCATGCGCCATTCTTGCCACAAACAGCGGCAAAAATTTAAACCTCCTGGTACAGATCTGGTGAAAAATCGTATACATATCACGGAGGAAGATAGGAAGTCCCAATCCGCGTGTTTTCCTTCGCCTCGTGTAGGCAATTATACACGCGAGTTGGAGTGTTCTACTTTCCTCTCTAGGTGTGTAACATACTATTTCGCTTTCACCCATTGAAAAGTTGTATGGTAAAATAAAAAAAAAAAATTCGTCAAGCTTCAGCTCAAAAATTTAAGACTAAGAGTTCGCTTAAGAATTTTGAAAATTCATAAAATATTTAAAAAATCAAGTGTTTATTTTTTTTTTTTTTTTTTTTGCTACGGCAAATATCAAGAAAATCTTCTGAAAATTTTACTCTGACCTATGAATTTTGACGAACACACAAAAATTTCGAAATTTTACGAATTTTATCAGGATATCCTGTTTGTACCCGGAGAGAAATTTATGGTAACAATTGCAATATATTATGGGAATGGTTCCCATAACGCATGGTAACCGGTTTTTTTGAAATGTCAATTATAGGAATGGCACATATATATATATATATATATAATGCTAATCATTCCTATAAATATGGGTACAATTCCTATATGGTATCAGAATAGTTCCTATGGAAGTATGGTAATCGTTATTATGTAACTACGGTAATGGCTACCATAATGTTATGGCAATGGTTACCATAATATTATGGGAATATATAGGGTTTATTCCCATATGTACTTAGGAACCGTTACAATGTGGTTATAAGATTGGTTCCTATTTGCTTATGGGAACTATTCCTATGAGTATGGTAGTCATTACCATAATTTTATCACATGCAATATGGAAACTGTTACCATAATGATGGGAATTGTTCTATGCTTATGGGAACTTTTCCCAGAAAGTATAAGCCTACATCCCATAATTCCAATTAATTATTACCATAGCGGTATGGGATATTTCATAAACGTACTAGGAACGGTTACCATAAATTTCTCTACATGTAGTAGCAATTGCCCTAAGAAAAAAATATACATATATATAAGATTATTTTATCTGGTGTTTATTAGAATTGACGAATTGAATAAACTCTAATGTGTCGCTTTGAAAACAAAGCATTTATTTTGTTTATTATAAATTCTATTACTACCCACTATTGCATTTTCTTTTTACATGTATGTATTAAAATAAAATGAAAAGAAAAAATTAATGAACAAAGAGGAAAGAACTTTTAAAAGTCATATGTATAAATGAATATCCCAACAATGTGAGGGCTAAAATTTAATGGTGATAATGGGTATCGCGTTGACAGTTGTAAGGTATTAATACCGCTTGAATCCGCATGAATGCTTCAGAGCAATAGCATCAGTTAAGCGGTTGACTTGTTGAAACGAACAAATGCTCTCGCTTCGATGTAGATTAGGTGTTCTTTTTATGCTCTCTATACAATTGAAAGTACTTCTGAAAATGCATATTCTTAGTCCATTTGCTTTAAAAGCATTCAAATAAGAGTACATGTAGAATTGAACTGCAAACATTTTAAAAAATTAAAAAAGTCGTGCAAGAAAAAAAGTATAAAAAAATTTTTAATTAAATTAAATAAAAGTATTACCTATTTCATAATAACCTATTTTATCTAGCAATTTAGACATTCATATTCATATGCTCGAGCAATATGATACTCCATAACCTTGTGCTCATTGTTCTTTATATTATTATGCATTCATTGATATTTTTTTTTATCGTTAAATGCGATGTGCAATTACTGGAATTGAATCTCGAAATATAGTTACAGTTATAAAATTTCAATTCAAGTGGTATGATCACGTGCTGCGGAATTTGAATAGAGTAGCATAGCGATCATTAGTAACCGTTGACCAGCTATTGAACAATAGGAGGAGGGATGTGAGCAAATAAAATGCCAGCCGGCATAAAGTATTAATAGCAGTAGTAAGTATTGAGTC
Organism: Microplitis demolitor; assembly: GCF_026212275.2. Classification (NCBI taxonomy): domain Eukaryota; kingdom Metazoa; phylum Arthropoda; class Insecta; order Hymenoptera; family Braconidae; genus Microplitis; species Microplitis demolitor. Next base: position 7,725,417 of record NC_068551.1, on the reverse strand, counting down.
GTGTGGCGCTCGTTTTTATTTTATTTCATTTCAATTGCGATTCAAATGCAGTATCGGGCGTGCCACTACTCTATAGGGGATTATTCTTGATGGACCAAATATCATTATAAAACTTGAGGCGCCATACAAAGTAAAAACGTTTTTCTTCTTTAGATATATTATAAATAATATCGATTTATTCTCTTATTACTGCAGCTGCAATTTTAATTTTTAATAATTTTTTTTATTCTCCTCGTTTTTCTTTGACTTGAGATTACTTTGTATCGAACAAAAAGATCTCGAGCAAAATCACTGCGATTAACTGTTTAAAAAAATATTTAAGTTATGGTTATTAGCTTCAATTAGTATTCGTAAGCATGCACAAGTAAAGCGAGAACAAACTGGAATAAGACAAGTTGAGAAGAAAGAGAAAATGCATCGCTAAGAGGCATCAAGAGAGTTTATGGTGTTGTATGTGCCAGGATATAAGATGGATGATACTTTTCCGGTATATTATTTTATTTGTTTGTGGGATTTAATAGCATCCTCTTTGCTTGTTATTAAACTTTTACATGATTTATTGTTCAATTTACGCCTGTCAACAATTTGGGAAGATAATTTTAGATCAGTAAAAAAAGTCAATGTTTTATTATTATTATTTTTTTTTTTTTATATCTTTAAATTGAATTAAAAATTAAATATACAAACGTTCATTTATATCGTTATGTACTTATATTAGTTCCGCTGTTAAATCTTTTGTTGAAAAAGAAATAAATAATAAATAATAAAAATTGTCACCTCAAAACATTTTTTATCATTTATTTTTTTTTTTTAATAGATAATGTTGCGATTGGTATATTTATGATGTATGTTTTTCTTTCATGTGTTTTTTAGTGTGTACTTTTTATCCACAATTTCAATTTTTTTTTAAGTGAAAACTTTTTTAGGAGCGTTGGGTCATTTTTTGATGGGGTCAAACTTATATGTTCGCGTTTTCGAAATACTAATGTTAACAGTATATCTGTAGCTATAGCTATAGCAAGAAGCTCGAAAACAGCGGAAAGTTTTGGGGCTTGTTTGCAGGGCCAACGGATGCCCAAATTTTTCTTTTGTAAAATATTTGCATTTTATTGAACATTTATTAATCATCAATATTTCTCCTTTTTTTAAAAAAATTTATCCGTGAGAACATGCGAAACCCATGAGAAAATTTAAAAACAATTATTTGCATAAATGAAAGTTCTTTAAAGTTATAATTTATTTTCAATAAACTAAAAATAATATTTTTTATTTTTTATTAATTTCAGACACATCATACGAGAAAGCGTGCAGAAGAGGAAGTGCTCCAGCGACACCAGTTTTGGGTGCACGACCTTTAGATGTGACTCCCAACAGAATCGTCGTAAGTGTTATCATTTAATTATATAAAAGTGCAGTATCAAAAATAAAAAATTTATAAATTTATTCCTAAATCCATATGAATAATTTAAAGCAACGGTCATTGTTTATTTTAGCTTGACAAACGTCAAAAACGAGTTTTATTTTTCTAGACCACATCGCTCCGTCATGTTGTCTCTTCCCCTTATGTTTTCTAGCTGAGATTCACCTGGCATTTGTTCTCTTGCTTCCACCCATTTTTTTTCCTCCGTATTACAAAAGCCCAACCTATATATGTTAAAATGACAATACAAAAAAATATTAGCATGCTTCAATAGTATAAATATCTTAGCTGAAATACAAATACTCATATGTACAATACCAATTGGTATTATCGATTTATTTTATTTAACATGCAAGAATTCAAATGACAAATAGAAGAATACCACGTGATGACTAACATTTATTATTATTATTATTTTTTTTTTCAACCTCCATTAGATCCGAAAATAATTTTAATACTTATACTGTATATTTGATTTTATTTGCTTGATCTAATCTTTTGTGTAAATTCAACATAACAATAACATTGTTATCGATCCCTAAATCCTTAAATCTTGAATTTAAATGTACCATGAAAAATACGATTAAAAGATTACCAAAACATATAATTAATCAAATTAGCACGCGACCAAAGCTATATACCATTAAATTATCCATGTCATCACTAATGTATTGTTATTATTATTATTAATATTTTTAAATAACCGCAATATATTAAATTACGTAAATCTATCCTGAGGATTAAATCAATATTTATTTAAGGCAAAAGACCCATTACCTGCTCACTTTTCATTGGAGAGAGATTAAGTCACTCAATATATAAATCGATAAATAAAATAAAAAATCATTATTTTTTTATAGTTTTAAATATTAGAACAAAATTTTAAATACAAGAATAATCTTGATAATTAATTATTTATTTTATTTTTTTATACTTAATTAATTATGACAAATCATAAAAATAAGTACAAAAACAATAATAATAATGACTTTAAGCGAAACTTTTCAGAGCCATTTAACAAAAAAGAAATATCTTGGCCATTCATACAATTTTGCTATTTATTAAATGATTACAAATACAATTTGCCCAAATTTATCCAATTCCATTATATATTTATAACATTAATTTTTAAAAATATTTAAAGTATCTGCTGATATTATTTTTGTAGCCAGCAAAGTCCATAAATTAATATCTGTTATTAGAAATTACTTCTGATGAACATTATTATGACATAATAGCAGTGTGTGTGTGCGTGCGTATGAATATGTGTACGAGCGTGTGTGTGCACGTGTGCGTAAGTGTGTGTATCTGTGTGAAATTCTTTACAAAGTGAAAATTACATGTAGACAAGCTCCCGACTGTAACGCCGTTATTCAAATTATTTATTAGTTTAGAGAGTAACTATTATTTGGACTGATGGTAACTAATACCATTACGTTATCAAGAATTATGATGTTGAAATAGTTATAACTAGTTAAGATAATTAAAGTTTTAATTTCTGATTATCATAAATAGTTGTAGATTTTACCATATAGTTGGTAGATACTAAAATTCAGATTGTATATTTAATAATGTAAATGATATTTATTACTATCGAATTCAGTTTAAAAATTGTACCATAAATCGATAATAACTTTTACCATAAAATTATCTTCGTGTAGATGAAATAATTCAAAATTATCACTAAATTTTTTTTATTAAAATGATATAAATTCCAGCTTTTAGTAAATGGTAAATTTAATATATATTGATACTTAAAATTTTTAAGTTGAATTGACATTTGTAAATTGTTGATTTCACTAACATTTTTCTAATAATTCTTCTGCGACTATCGATTGACTTTTAGACATACATATTTTGTGTTAATTTTAAAGTAACACTTAATAAATATTGATAATTAAAATTTTTATACTAAGTAACGCTTTTGAAGTGTTAAATAATAGATCGATTCAAAATTTTTAAGTAACACAGTAAAATGTGTCGATTTAAAACGAAATAATCAACACAAAAAAATTTAACACGGACCGCTTTTAACACAGATACACAATATTTTTTACTGTATGGGAACCCTCCGATGAAAAGTATATATAAAAATACGCGAAACATTTCAGAGTACCCACTCGTCTGTGTAAGTTAGATAAAGAAATAAAATTTACTAAATTTATATTTTACATATGAAAGAAAAGTAGAATCGACCTTATACCCTACTTTAATGTAAGTGCTTCTTACATATTAATGTATATACCTCAATGTAGATGTAGATTGTAGATGTAGACTGGGGTTCTTTTTCGTTCACGATACAAAGGTGTGCTCTCGGTGCTCAAGTGAAGCCCCAAGGATCCCTTGACTTCGTTAGACGAATAAGGTGAGATGGTACCCAAGCATCTGCAGTCGTCACCGAGATTTCGTCGCGTTTTGAACACAGTTATTTTAAACTGCCATTTTACTTCTTTTTAAATAATATAAATACATATCTAATTACTTTTATATACTTTATCATTATTAAAATAGAAATTTTTATAAGAAAATAAACACTGTTAAATTTTTTTTTTAATTTTCATACATAAAAAAAATTTTATATTGAAAATTCACGCAAAATAGCAAAAAGTGAAATTTATCGTCAATAATTAGTAAGCAGAATATTAAAAATCAATATTAAGTAGTGAAAAGTGTAATTCATTATCAATAATTAGTATTTTTATATATTCAATGCAAAATAGTTTACTAATTTTCGTAGATTCACAATTACTACTATCCTATTTTAAAAATTGAATAAATATGATTAGCTTTAGGTATATATTTTTGTAACTTAGCAGTAAAAACTAATTAATTTATAATATATATCAATCAGATAAGTGGAATGTGATGAAAAATTTTAAATTCCACAGAAACAAAGGATATCTTGGCGTAAGAAAAATTTTGCGTTATGAAATGAAAAAAAAAATTTTTTCTTGGGGCGAGTAAAAACTTTTCGCGCCAAGAAATCTTTTTTTCTGTGTATCAAATTTCTAGCAGAATTTTTTTTCCGTCTATTGATTTGTTCATATATTTCAAAAAATGAAAGTATAACCTTTAATACAAGGAAAATGTGAGTCATTAAAAGAAATATTCTTTATATGATAATCAAGATATCGAGTTGGATTTTAATTGAAGAAATTTTTAAAATCCATAGTAATAACTTTTTTTTTTTTTTTAATTTTCAATTCGTTTTTGATAATTGTAAGTTTATTGAAGACTTGCAATGAAATTTAAAAAATAATTCTACATAGCAAAAAAAAATTTTCGGTTAAAATTATTATCATATAAAATGAATTGAACTATAAACATTTTCAAAATTATAATTGAAGGATAATAAAATAAAATACCGTGTGATTTAAATTTTTATGTCTTTTATGACTTGGAAATTTGGAGTAATGTATAAATAAAGTATGTAAATAAGTTAATTTATACTTTATATTTCTAACTGATTTGAACTCATTAAAAACTTCAAATAATTCCCTTTAAATTTAAGGAAAAATTTTGACAGTGTACTAAAATGAACTTACTATAATTTAATTTAAATTTTTATAACGGAAAATTGTGTCAAGTAGTACGTAATATCCTTATCATTAACAGTAGACAAAGGCACTATGTGATAAAAATTTTTTCACATGTGATATATTATGATAATGATAATATATTATTAAAGGCTATTGACATAAACTATTAGAGAAAAGAAAAAAAATAAGAATAATTGAATGAAAAAGTTTAAAAATGTGTGTGAACCCAACAAAAAGAAAAAATAAAAATAATAACATATATAACGTCATAATAAATTATTTTTCTACACGGGTAAATATTAATATTAAAAATATTATATAAAATAATATAAAAGATGTAAGAGACGTAATAAATAATCCGGAAGTTATTTATCAAATACTTTTGAATATAAATGTTGAAAGTAGCTTGTAATAATTATAGCTTTCACTAAAATTATAGTTTTTAATCATAACTACTTTGCGAATTCATATTTATTACTTTAGTATTATTTTTTTTTTATAATAAATGAGCAAACTGCAGCCTTCCATAACTGTCCAGTATCACTATTCAATTTACAAAATACATTTTTAATTTAATTATTTATTAAAACCTTACCAAATTACTTAGATATTTTTTTATTTTTATCATTGTTGTAGTTGAATGTGGCAAATTTTTTTACTTATCTCAGAAACTTATTGTGTTTTCGGCTGCTTGTTCTGAGCAGAGCCGATTAATACCGAAGGAATCCCATTGTCAATTTAAAAATTATATTAGTAATGCTACACTTCGAGAGAGGAAAGTATTAGGATATTCCAGCCTGTGAGTGTAATTGTCCGTGGCAAAGACGCGAATTGAGACGTCTTACCTTCCTCTGTAGTGTATCTACTATTTTTCACCAGATCTGTACCAGGTTTCCATTTTTGCCGCTGTTTGTGGGAAGAATGGCGCGTGCGCTAATTTTTATCATTTGTTATCTTATTTTTACGTTATAAGGCCAATTTACCAAAAAATTCTTATGTTTAACTAAACAATTTATAATTTCTATAAATATGTCAATCGATTCATTATACAAGCTGCAACTGTTCAAATTGTATAAATATAGTGTTCGGAAAATTTAGTTCACTTTTGAAATTTTCCTTATTGAGGAAAATCTTGAGCTGCCCCCCCCCCTGCTCACTCCCATTTTCTAAATGCGTTCAATGACTTCCAATGACTCTTTTAAATTAATTAATTAAAAAAAATTAATTAAAACACTAGATGAGAAATACAAAACGTATATAATTTTGTTAGAATATAGATATTTTAAAAAAATTTACTTAAAGTTGTTATCAATAAGGAATTCAACGAAATTTATTAAATAAATTTTAGTCTTGAAAATTTGAAATTTGGAATTGTAATTTTGATATACAGATTTTATTTAAATTTATTTATCAATTAGTTGCTAATTAATAACAATTGCCAGTAATTGTTTTATAATAATTAAATATTTTAAAAGTGGGGGAGGGGACACGGTCTAAGAATGACCTTACTAATTTAGATGATTAATAAAATAAAATGAAAATATTTATTGCCAATTGAATAATAATATCTATTTATATATTTTAGAACTTTTTTTCTAAGCGATCGTTCCGCTCGAATCCCTTGAAGAGAACGAAAAGTGTGACGAAACTTGAGCGCCAGAAGCAGCGGGGAGCGGGTCTAAGAGGTTGCCGTTCACACGAGTCACTTTTGTGTGGACAAGCTGTGACATCAATGGATCTTGCAGCGGTCACACCATTACATCCAAGTCTATTGGGTAGACCACATTGTTTTCAAGTGACACCAAGTAATGGTCCACCGAAATATTTTAGTTGTCGAACGGCTCATGAAAGAGATCAATGGTTACACAGGTTAATAAATAAATCTATTTTTATTATTCTTGTTTTTTTAAGTGCATCTTTAGACAATTTTTCGACCCCCTCCCCCACACTTTTTAAAAATATTCAATTACCTAGCAGAAAATTTAAAACGACTCCAATAAGTAATTTTTTTTTAAATCATAACTACGTTGATTATTTTTCAATATGATTATGAAAGTTCGAGGTCATTCAATATTTCAAAAAAGTGTGGGAAGGGCGTGTAAGAATGACCTTAATTAAACTATACACTACTGATAAATATTAAAAAAAAAAATAATATATAAATTGTATTTACAGTCTGAGAAAATCAGTTCAACCAGATGCTGAGCAAACTCGTCGAACTGACAATTCACTGCAGATATGGTTACTCGAAGCTAAAGGTGTACCAACAAAAAAGCGTTACTTTTGTGAAGTATGTTTGGACAATACATTATACGCTCGTACAACAGCAAAATTAAAAACAGAATTATGTTTTTGGGGCGAGCATTTTGACTTTCATCATCTACCATCAGTCAACACAATACAAGTAAATTTGTATAGAGAAGCTGACAGAAAAAAAAAGAGAGACAAGAATGTATTGATAGGTTCCGTTAGTATACCCGTACAAAATGTAACGTCACGTTATCTAACTGAAAAATGGTACCCTGTACAAAGTGACAAAGGAGTATTAAAAGAACCGCCAGCATTACGTGTTAAATGCCGTTTTCAATCAGTTGACATTTTACCTGTTCATGTTTATCAAGAATTTCTTGAGTATTTAAAAACAGATTATGCATCACTCTGTGAAAGACTAGAACCAGTAATTGGCGTTAAAGCGAAAGAAGACATTGCTACGGCACTAGTAGCAGTAATGCAGCGTGAAAAAAAGGCACCACAATTTTTAGCTGATTTAGTAATGATGGACATTCATCGAATCGATGATGAAAGATTGACTTTTCGTGGTAATTCGCTGGCAACAAAAGCTATGGAAGCTTATCTTAAATTAACTGGTGATCGTTATCTACAAGAAACACTGGGAGCTGTCGTTCGTGGGGCTGTTGATGGTGGCGACTGTGAAGTGGATCCTCTAAAAGTATCATCATTAGCAGCATTACACAAACAACAACAGAATTTACGTGCAGCAGTTGAATTAGCATGGAGTAGAATATTATCAAGTCACGCACATTTTCCTTTAGAATTACGTGAATGTTTTAGAATATTTCGCGAAAGATTAGCGGAACTTGGACGTGAAGATATTGCAGACAATTTAATATCTGCATCTATTTTCTTACGATTTTTATGTCCAGCCATATTAAGTCCTTCGTTATTCAATATAACGCACGAATATCCTAATGAAAAAGCAGCAAGAAACCTTACCCTGGTGGCTAAGAGCTTACAAACTCTCGCTAATTTTACAAGATTTCAGGGTAAAGAAAATTTTATGGAATTTATGAACGATATATTGGAACGTGAAGCGCCAGCGATGAAAAATTTCTTATTATTAATTAGTAGTCCAGTATCAAAAGATGCCCCATCAAATAATTCTCTTGAATTTGATGGGTATATAGATTTAGGAAAACAACTTTCATTATTGCACGCACTTTTACGAGAAAGTATTGCCGGAACAACTTCATCATCACCATCATCACCGCCATCAAAACTACCAGATATTCTTGATCGAATTTCCCATGCATTAGATCAACCCAGACCTAGTCCAATATCAACAGCCCATCGATATTCAAGTCTTCAAAATAATATTTTTCGTTATAACGATCCAACAATAGTTAACAGTAATTCAAATCTTTCTGTGTCCGCATCATCAACGCTAAGTAATCACAGTACATTGAATGGAACATTAAGAGACAGCAATGAATTATTACAAAGCAACACTCTCGGACATACTGGAAATATAACGAGATCACCAAATGTTATAAGAGCAGCAACACTCCCACGCAATGCATACCTTCCAACAAATGGTAAACTACAATTACAAATAACATCTGATGACTATCATCCGTTAGAACCACCAGCTTTTGTATCGCGATCACCAACTCCAGTTACACGTCAACACAGACCTACGTTATTAAATCGTACTGGTTATCGATTAACCACGAGTGCAAGTCTCGCAAATGTCAATCATTGTCAGAATAATCCAACAAGTCCGACACGATCAGAAAGTCATAATAATCTTAAAGATGCTAATTATAATATAAATGTTAATCAAACTAATCAGGTAATTACTGGTACAGGTATTATAAATCGGCACCATAATATACCGGGTAAATTGATGAGTCATGATCAACATGATGACAATTATAATCATAATAATTATAATATATCAAGATCAAGTAGCAGAAATCAATGCAATAAAGAAGAGAATGCTAATCAAATACAACAAAATTATAATAATATTACTAAGACGACAGTCAACGCTAATCCAATAAATATTAATCCTACTACGAATCTCACATTATCAATAAACAATCAACCAAATAATAATAATTATAATAATAATAACAATAATAATAATAATGTTAAAACAATAGCGAGTACAAATGGTAATCTCGATGAAATTTCTGATTTATTGAGGTATGCTGATGATGAAGTGTCAGAATCTAAATCACAAAAGGGATCACAGATATCAATATCACAATTGAGTAATGTTGCGTCTTCAGGATATCAAAGTTTCGCTGCTTATAGTCAGAGTTCTAGCCCCGTTGAACTCAGTAATAATACGAATTCTCATATTATAAACGCTGCTCCACTTGCTTTTGCAAATCCGGTGTATCATATGGAAAGTAATCATGGGAGAAATGGTAGAAGAGGAAGCAGTAGCTCTGAAGAAAGAGAGATCGGTAGTGGTGGCAGTGGGAATGGTGGTAATGGCGTTGAAGGTGTCTGTGGTGTTGATTTAAGTCCACTGCCACAAACCCAACAATCAAATAATATAAGAAATAACCAACGAAATGGGCAACATCAATGGAGACAGGCTAATCCAAATTATCGAAATGTTGAACAAAACCAAAATACTTGTTGTACAAAACTTATGAGACGGTTGTCTTTAGACTCGACGAGAGATTTATCGGACACTAGTGAAGAAGAAAACTGTCCGAATCGACGAAACAAATCCCGTAATCATCGAAGTATTGATCAGGTATATTTTTTTAAATTTAAATCATTAAATAGCTGTTTTATTAATACAATAATGCTACATGGTTTCATGTCAATTGATCCCAGACAATTGATCCCACACAATGAAAAAAAAAATGTTGAAAAATCACAAAGTGCACATTTCAATCGCTCATGATAATTATCGATATTTAAATTTTTTATTATAACTGATTATTATTCATATTATTAATTATTATTTAACTTTTAAACAATTAGTTTTATTTTTGGTTTTTTCTTTCAGTTTTATTTTTATTATTTAAAATTTTCTTTAGATGACACTTTTTATTTTTTAATTCTACTGCCATACTTATGCTGCTGCCAGAAGTTGATAAAAGAAAAAAAAAAAGTTAATAATAATAAGAAAAATAAAAAATGGCAGCTTAATTTTTTTAGAATTACCAGTTTTAAGTTTTTTTTTATTAATTACAAAAAGGAGTTAGATATAGAATTAAAAAAAAAAATTATGACAATTTATTATATTTTTCAAGAGTTATTGTGGTTTCAAAGATTCATAAATTCATTTTTAATCAATGGAATAATGAATTGACTAAATACTGGGTGAAAATTATTCCTTAATAAATTATTTTTGTACTAGTATACAATGTAACTCATTTTAGTGTAATCAAAAAAGTGTAGAGACGCTTTAACGTGAGTGAATTAAGGTGTGTAATCCTGTGTTAAAATTTACATAATTTGTGTGTTAAAAATGGTCCACACTTAACACTAAAATTGTGTTAAAATTGCAACACAAAAATCGGCTACTACGAGAAGTGAATTCAATACTTTTTAAATGTCTGTGTCACAAAAAAAAATGTTAACTTTTGCATTTCATTTTTGTGCCAGGAATATTCAATAAATATAATTTATATCTTTGAGCTTATCAAACGTGACAACAATTATTATTTAACATTCAACTATTTTTTGATAGTGAAAAATTTTTTGAATCTAAGATCACTTGACGTGGAATAAAATTGCTGGTATCAGTTAACGGCACACCTGCTATACATGTTTTTAACATTAAAAATTAATTTTTCATAATTGTAATTAATTTTCATTTCAAGATGTCAACTAACTTTAAAAGTAACTAACAATATAATTATATTCGTTTACAGTATGAAATGGAAATAGAACGATTACAAAATAGCGTGGATAGACTACGAGCGAGATTAGGAGCTGCTGAGGACGCCGAAATTGATGGCAATGCGCCTGATACTAAGATGAAGAATATCATTAGCAGGTATTTTTACTTAATCCAATTAATAATATTAATCTATTTATTTTTATCGTTAATTAATGGTATCGGAAAGAACATTTTTGTCTTTTTTACATTCATTAAAAATATGTTATTCTAACTTTTTGTTACTTTTAATCACTATTGATTCTACGTGTTAATTTTTCTGTTAATTCCCCGAAAAAAAATCTTTCTAATGAAAATTAAAATTTTTTGTTATTCTCAAGCATAAATGTAATTATTTTTTAACTTATTATGTGTTCCTATTGCATTCTATCTGCTGCATTTGGTATACTGTGACTTTATCTGGATCTTGGTGTAAGAGTTAATTATTATTAATAAGCTTATTTGTTATTTTTTTTATCTTAAAAAAAAAAAATATTAAAAAAATACACACATTCAATTTATTATTCACTATTTTGTTTACTGTTTTTTATTCAGCACTTTTGTAATAATTGATGACTTATAAATTTTATTTTATGAATTAATAATACAATTGTATTGTTTTATTGTTTAATTATTTCACTGCTTACCACTTCTGAGAAAATATAATAAATATTTATGGAAGACACAGCAATTTATATATTTCACATACATAAATATATATATAATGAAAAATCTGCACGTGTTATGTACATATGAAACATTACAATTTCTCACACACCAAATTTAAATAGATTCACAGGTCTTTCACATACAACAAAATAAAAATAAATATAATAAAGGTAAAAGATCCTAAGCCCTATCAGTAGCATTAGTCGCTCATTTTAACTGACTAATTCGTTTTTATAATTTAAAAAACAAATAATGATTGATAAATAATTATTTGTGAATGTAAATTTATTATAATGTGACTATCGAAGTATTTTATTAATTATTATAAATTAAAATTAACTGAATATGTTCAGAATTCCGCTCAGCAGGTAATTTTTTACTTTGAAGGCATTCTCAAACGATACCCTCATTTTTTAAAAATAAATTATTTTCAATTGCCATAACCGTATTCTAATTTGATTAATTAATAGAAAAAATGACAATGTCGCCGAGATATGGATTTTTGAAAAAATTACTCACATTTGTTGTCGATGAGGAGTCAAACAAAATTTAGTCAATAAATTTTAGCCGAAAAAGTTTTAAAAATCGAATTATAATAATGACATGAAAATTTTACTGGAACTGAATGAATTTGGGTAAATTGTACTTGTAACCATCTGATAAACAGAAAAATTGTATGAATGGCCAAGGTATTTCTTTTTTGTTGAATTTCTTTGAAAAGTTTTGCTTGGAGTCAACATTATTATTATTTTTACAATTTGTCATGTGTAATTAAGTATAAATAAATAAAATAAATAATTAGTTATCAAGATTATTCTTAAAATTAAAATTTCATTTTAATATTTAAATCTATAAAAAAAAAAAAAAATGATTTTTCATTTCATTTAGAAATTTAATTAAGTGGTTCAATTTTACTCCCATGAAAACTGAATGGGTAATGGGTCTTTTACCTTTCTTGGTATTATTTAAAAAAAAAAAAAAAGAAAAAATATAAATTAAAAATATTAATAATAAATTTGTTAATATGACTACAGATTGATTTCTGTGGAGGAGGAATTACGACGCGAACAACAAAAAATGTCTGCAGCACTTTCGTACAAGCAGCGCGTAATCGACGCTCAAGAGCAACAAATAGCTGCTCTGGATGCAGCAAACACCCGGCTGATGTCATCAAATTCAAGACTATTATCCGCATTAAGCACTCTTAAACAACGCTATAACATTAGTAAAACACAGCCAAATAATAACGAAGCCGCAGCATTGTTACAAAATATTGCTGATATTAATGAGCTAAAAAGTTCATCTTGTTAAGATAATTCATTATATTTTTCTTATCAAAGATAAAATTTAATCCAAGTATTTTTTTTTTCTTTTTCTACTAATGTCGAAATACCGAAGATTATTAATGTATTTATATTATTATTATCTCTATTGATTTATTGTAAAATTATTTATCTGAATCTATCACTCTGCTTCTTATGTAGGTTTATTTAGAAAGAAAGTTAACGCAAACAAAAAAACCTAAATAATATTTTTTTGAAGATAGTGGTGGCATATAGAGGCTAATTCTATATGATATCGATAAGGCTAGATTGATTTAATAATTTTTACAACAAAATTAGATTTTGTATTATATTGCATGAGACTATCGATAGGTTTTTCATAATTAGTGTTCCAAAATAATCTCATTGTCTAGTTATTATTACTATATATTATTTAATATATATATATATATATATATATATATATATATATATATATATATATATATATATATTTGACTTAAATAATTGACAAGTTACACTTTCAAACAAATAATTTATGACAAATATTATTTTTTTTTTAATGACTGAATTTAATCCAAATCTAAAAAACGAAAGTATGAAAAAGAAAGTAATTATAATTATTTCTTTTTTAACATTGGAAATTTTTACTGGTAAATTTTTTTTCATATTTTTTTTGTTTAGTTTTCTTCGGTTAACATTAATAAGTATTAATTAAATGTGTATTATTTAATAAATTGTTAATATTTTTCATTATATTAATTTTCTAATAACTATTTCATTTCGAAATTATTATATATTATAATTTTCAAATTGATTATTATTTTTTAATATGAAATTACAATATTTATTTAGCAATTGCTACCAAAGATAATGTGTATAAAATCTTGTAAGATATTATGTTTTTGAACTCTTATTATTATTTTTTTTTAAGATTTATCATTGTAAGATTTAAGAAAAAATAATAATTATTTTATTTTTACTAGAATTTTATTATTTTCTTTCTCAATTGCAATCACAAATTACAATCACGTCATCTTTATGAATGGAAAACAAAAATTCAATGAAATAATTTATAATTTTAAATAAAAAAAAATGTTTATCGCCTTTTAACATCACAATTAGAAAAATAATTACAATTATACATGAAATTTAAGGGAATGAATGTATTATGACGATGGTACATATATGTAATGAGTGTAATGGATAATTGTGTGTAAATGAATCGAACTATTTGACAATCAAGATAATTTGGCTGTCTATAAGATAAAATTTAAGAACGCAACGGTAAAGAAGGATTATCATGATTATTATTATCATTATCATTATTATTATAAGAATATGTAATTTCAAAAGTATTACTACTTAAATTTGTAAAGTAAACAAATAATTGTTTAATAGATTTGTAGAATAACATTATTAGATATTAATATTTACAAAATAATTTTGTATAGAAGAAAAAAACTATTGTTTCTTGTCTTTTTTTCGTGTAATTTTTGTCATTATATGATTTAAAGGTATCAATTACAATGTTAAGTATTTATATAAATACTTAATATTAATATAGGACAAACAATGAAATTATTTCACTTAAATTAATTATTATTACTAAGTATTAATAATTTTTTTTATTTAAACCTCATGTATTTAAATGTTTAAAATAATTAAATACGGATAAATAAATGCAATTAGATGCAATGAGTTTTTATTTATTGAGTAAGTAAAAATTAAATAGTCGTATACAATTTTTTCATTTTTAGGAACATTAATAGTAATTTCATCAACTAGTTAAACAAAATTGCTTCAAAATCTGATAAGAAAGGAAAGAGCTTTTTACTATTATTATTATCATTACTATTATTATTATTATTGTTTGTTGGTTTAAATGCTCAAGGGGCTATCCCCGGTAGTCTGTCTCTACCGAGGGCCGCTCCTGAGCGCTTTCCGTTACTGCTGCGATGCTTCATCATCAACAAGATTGTTTAGTTAGCAAGCGCAGCAGGTTAAGTTTTATCGCCTAATCACCGATTTCTTCACTTGTAGTTATCCTACGGTTAAAGTTATCCGTTAGTTAACGTGAGTTGAGTGGAGAATTCTTTTTCTTCCCTGCTTAAGAAATCCGATAGATTCTTATAGTTGTGTGTATAAGGTTCTATGCTTAACTATAGAACTTCTCATAGAACTCATTCATTCTTATAAAAACTCTATTGGATTTTATAAGATTTTCTAAATAGGGTTCACACTAATTTAAAAAATAACCCCTACATATTTTTATCCAAAGGATAAATATTGGGCTGACTTTATACCTGGCAGTTAACTTACAGATTTCAGTGTAGGATCCGAGGATTACAGCCATCTGCATTCACGAAGCCAGAAACTCAACTTGTGACGAACAAAAAATTTAGTAGCATAATGTCTTTTGATATAATTTTCACAATTTTTCTGAAATCTAAGCCGTTAAAATATATATTTTTTCATCTACCTCCAATTCATTTGATTATTTATCCATTCCCACAATTTTCCTGAAAAACAAGCACCCAAATTAGGTGTAAATAGTACAAATAAACATTTTAATTTTGGCAAAAAATTACAATTACAAAAAAATTTTTTTACAATAAAACAAATATAAAATTTTATTCTTTATAACATTGAAATTTTGTAATTTTCATGTTGATCATAGTGCTTATGACGGTGGGGGTTATTTTGTAAAGGGATATTTTGCTAGGTGATGAAAATGCGCGGAATTAATGAAAGTACGTTAGAAAAATTCAAGAATTAATTTGTTACAAAAATAATTTCAAATGAAAAAAAAATCTACTCTAAAAATTTTGAGTGTATGAGATTTTGAATGAGTTATTGATAAGTTCACATTAATATATTTAAAAAATTTCAAATAAATTAAAAATTTTGCAGTGCAGCACCACTTTACAGTAAAATAATGCTAGCTTACTGTAATTTGGCGGTAAATTACCGATCTCTCACTGCACATTTACGGTAAAAATGCCGTATACTTTTGACGTGAGATACTGTATTTTACCGTGAATCCTGTAGTTTACCATAAAATATCGTAATTCTTTCGAATGCCGTAAACTACAGTAATTACCGTAATTCGGTTCCGCCAGTGATATCAGTTGATATATTTAATAAATAAATTAAGCATAAAAAATTCGTAGTAAGTTGTGGAGTAGCATGAACTACAGCTATCATTTATCAAGAAGTTGTTTTTAACGACAGTCCCTGATTAAGAACTCCGATTGTCCGATTAGGCTTCGATTGAGCATAATCGGAATGAATCGGTTTCAATCAGAAAAAGTGTATAAAAATAAAAATATTATTTTCTAATTGAGTCCCATTAAAAATTTTTAATCGGAATGAATCGCTTCCAATCGGGAAATAATATTTTTATTTCGTTATTATTTTCCGATTGAAACCGATTCATTACGATAAAAATTTTGAATGGGGCTTAATTGGTTTCAATCGGAAATAATATATTTTTCGGAAATTTCCGATTCATTCCAATAGGATTCAATCGGAAATTTCCCACCAAATCTTATTGAAATGAATCGAATTTCTCAACCAGGGGTAGTAAATATTACCCATACAGTTTATGTACCACAATAGACTAGTAAACATTACTAAACGTGTAGTAATCCAATACATTATTGGTCAGTGTAATATATGTATCCTCAATTGTAGTCAATTTAACTACACCTTTTTTTACGTGTAGTAAATAGTCTTGTGAGTGCAAAATATTTCCACGATTATCAATATTTTAATCAAAACTCACTATTTACTTATAACTATAAGTTATTGCATGCACGTACATACTTACAAACTAACAACTGATGACTATACCGATTTATAAATTAAATGCGCAAGTTACAGCGTAACTGACTTTGATAATCTACCAGTTAGTTTTGATTAAAAAAATGTATTTTTATTTTATTTATTGATCCCAGATGTACAGTTTGAATTAACAAACTCTATTACATAGCGAACTTAATCTTATATTTTATATACTAATAGCTCTATGTTATAAAATTAATTATATATTTATTATTTCAGATCCTCATATTTCATAAATTGCTATTCCGCTTTTCTTTTGATTGCACTATCTTTCTTCAGGCCCTTCCTCTCGTTTCCGTCCAATTTCTTTGAAGAGGATGCACACGTTTTTCTCTGGGGCGCCTCTAAGAAGCTGTCGCCAGAGTGCGTCAAGGTCAGCATCGTATTTACCCTCTATGAGACTTTGGATCGCGGTGTTGACTTTTTCTGAGCATAATTTTCGGACTTCGCTGCAAGTGATTAGATGGTTAAGTGATTCGGGCTCGCGCTCGCAGATCCTGCAGGTTTCATTTCTGAATCCTTTTTTGAGTACTTTGCCGTAGTTTCCACACCTGAGTCGAGACCAGATTTCCTTCATCCAACCTTCTATTGATTTGTCATTCCAGTAGGGTTCGGTCGAGGTACAAGTTTTTACAAACTTGAAAATCGGACTGAAAGATGACATCATAATTTTGTAGTTATTTTCACAGGTTTCCTTATCTTTGTAGGATTGTAAGCCTGCTTCCAGACATTCAGCAATAGTATTATGTTCCGCGTTGTTCCAGATCAGGGTAGGGATATCTTGACAGTTTATTTCAGAGAATGCTTGCATCATATCTGCTCCCCATTTCGACGGGTTGCCGTTTAGTATTGATCTGCACTCTTCTCTGAGGCACATCCTTGGCCACCTATCCGTGTCCATCTTCATGATATCTATGATATAGCTACTTGCACGTTTTCTAGTAACATATAAGTAGCTTGGTACATCCGCTTCCACTCTCCACAAGTACTCAGGTGTGTTTTTAGAGACGCCTAGTGCTAGTTTATGTGCTTTTGCGTAGAGTCTTTTGTAGATATCGTTGGGAGCCCATCCCCAGATTTCTACACCGTACATTGCACCAGCATTTGAGAGTGAGTTGTAGAGATACAATCGGTCATTTAGTTTTGAGCGTCTCGACCTTTTGATCAGTCCCCATGTAGAGTTGAGTGCCTGTTGTGTTTTTCCTACTAGCCATCTTGTGTGTTTCTTAAAGCTCCCTCCACCTGTAAACCAGTAGCCGAGGTACTTAAATTCACGTACTATTTCTAGTGAGCTTCCACCGTACATCCATTTTGTTGTTTCATTATCTCTACGTCCTTTCTTTACTATCATGACTACTGTCTTCTTTTCGTTCACAATCAAGTCATTTTTTTGCGCGTATCCTTCTAGCGCGTGTAGCATTTTTTGGAGTCCTTTTGCTGTGTCTGAAACTAGCGCCATGTCGTCTGCATATTTAATTACGTAATACCTTTTTGTACCCATTGTTGTGCCTCCGATGTTAGGTTCGCTCCAGATATCATCGACGTCATCGGTATACACATTATATAGTGTGGCACTAAGTGCGCATCCTTGGCGCACTCCACTTGAGGATTCGAACTTTCTTGAGCACTTTGCTCCTACCTGTATCTGGTTCAGCGTGCATCTGTAGATTCTTTCAAGCATGTGGTACATTCTTCCTTTTTCTATTCCGAGCTTTAATATTTTTTCTAGCAATTTATTTCTATTAACCCTGTCGAAGGCGTTTTTGTAATCAACAAAGCATATGTACAGTTTTCCACCTTTTTGTTTTAGTCGGTTGTTGATGAGTGAGTTGAGAACAAATACGTGGTCCCTCGTTCCTCTATTTCGCCTGTATCCTGCTTGGCTTTCTCTTATACACTCCTTTTCTTCAAGCCAGGTGTTGATTCGCCTTGCCATTAAGTTAGTCAATACTTTGTATCCGGCGTTTAACAGAGAGATCCCTCTGTAGTTAACTGGGTTATTTGGGTCCCCAGCTTTAAATATGGGAACAATTATTGCTGTGTCCCATCCTTCAGGTAGCTCGCCCTCTCTCCAGATTTTATTTATTGTATTTAAGAGTTCAGGGAGTCGTTCTTTCGGAATATTTTTGATGAATTCTGCTGGTATTCCGTCTTCTCCGGCGGCCTTTTTATTTTTGAGTGTCTTTAAGGTATCTACCAGATCTGACATTGTGAAATCTTCATCAAGGGCGCTGTTCTTGACATCGTTGTCAGTGTTGTCTGATGTCTCTGCTGGTCTTGTTGTCTCGTCGTTACATGGGTCTGATGGTTTTCTTTGTGGCAATGGTGTCTCATTCAACGTAGTTGCATGTATTTTCTGTGCAGTCTCAGCTGTTACATTGTTTTCGCTACTTGGATTGCAGTTCAGTAAGGCGGAGAAGTGTTCAATCCATTGTTGTCCGCTTATTTCATCACTTGCGGTATTAAAGGGTTTTCCTCTAAAGGTGTTTATGGTTTTCCACCAAGCAGCCATGTCTTTACACTTGTTGAGTTGATTCCATTTCTTCTCTTTCCATTGTCTCTCTTCTTCTTTTCTTACAGAGTGAAACGTTTTGCGGCTTAGATTCAGGAGCTTTTTGTTTTTTATGTTTTTGCTCTGTAGATATTGTTTTAACCTTTTCCATACTTCTTTCTTGGCAGTACGGCATTTGTGGTTGTACCACGGGTCTGTGCTGGAGTTCTTTCCTTTCTTGTTTCTTCTGATCAACTCGCAGGTCTTCGCAGCATCCGTCATCATTGTTCTTAGTTGTGGCCAGGTTACTGGGTCCGCTACTAGGTCAAATTCATTCCACATTTCCGATAATGTCTCATTGTATATTTCAGCTTTATCTAGTCTCCATAGTAGTGCTTCTTTCTTCTTGGTGAAGTCTGTCGGATTGTTCGGGGCTGAGCTTGGATCTTCGCGTGGGTGGCTCTTACCTTTATCGAGTACAACTGTGATCGGAAGATGATCAGATTCAGGCCTGACTCCAACTACTAGTTTCCTTATCGCCTGTAGGCTTTGTGCGCCCACGCATAGCACTAGGTCCAAGACAGATGCGCATGTCTCATCACTGCCGCCAACGAATGTGACATTTCCTTGCTCATCACCCTTAACCGCACCATTTGCTACACTTATCCCGAGTTCTTCACAGAGATTGATCAGTATGCAGCCTTCAGGATTGATGGTTTTGTCCTGAGAGGTCCTGGTGCTCTGGGGAACTCCTTCCCAGTCACAATAGCTATAACCTGGTTTTTCTCCAATTCTGGCGTTGCAATCTCCAATCACTGTAACGGTCAGGCCTTCGTTTATACATTCATCTATTTCAGTAGTTAACGCTGTAGTCACATTTTTCATTCCTACGTTATTATACAGTGTTATGATACAGACGTTATTTGTCTTGATACTTAGTCCAAATTTCCATTGCTGTACTAGCCAACCTTCTTTTAAGTTCTGTTTGATGCCAACTAGTTGTCCTCCACTAGCTCTTCCTCTGGATCCTTTATTCTTGATAGCAGGTTTTGACCACCATTGAAACTTTTTGCTCAGTTTGCTGATAGCTTTATCTTCTTGTTTTTTAGTAACCCAGGTTTCCTGTAAGATTATTATGTCGGAATCTTCTAGATCTCCCCATGCGTCCTTCACATTTTTTATCCCTGCTATGTTCCAGAGGACAATTTTTATTTCGCTAGCTCTATTGTGAGTTGGTACGAAAGGAATTCTTCACTAGATTTCCTTTCAAATCGTCCCATCTCCACCATGTGTTTTGTGCCCACATCTTCATATATCTCGTGGTGGCTTCTCTGCCTTCCTTCCGTTCATTTTCCGCCTCTTGCTCTATCCATCGTTGTGTGGCAGCTTCTCGTGGTGTGAAGTCATCATCTATCCAAACATCTGAGCCCCTCATTTTAAATTTTTGGGCCATGATGACTTTTTTTAAATCGATTGAACCTAGAGTTATAACAACCTTATTATTGATTCTTTTTACTGCATTCGTTTTAACTTTAATGTTAAAAATCTTCTCTAGTTGTGTATCGATAGACATGGTATTTTTCCAGTTATCGTCTAGCTTACCTCTTACTACGATGTTGTTTCTTCTAGCTTGCCTTACCTTACGTTCTCCTTCTAGCTCGTCAATTCTGAGTCTGCTTGGCTTATCAACTTGCTTATTTATATTGACAGTCCCATACGTTTTCTTGGTCTGGCTTCTGGGTGCCGTGCTGCTTGGGTATTGAGTGCAACTGGGTTGCTGTCTTGTCATAAAATTCCGCGTTCGTCCTGGATTTGTTGTATGTGTCCTGAAGGGTCTATCATCGGTGTCTCGGTTGTTTGAGAATCCAGCTGTGTGAGCTGGTGAGGTGTAACTGTTGAAGCTTCCATCACTTATTGTGCTTAGATTTTGTCCGGTTGTTTTATTACGGTTTTCAGTGTGTATTGGGTTTTTAAGGTGTTCTAGACTCTGTAGGAGTCGTTGTGCATCTGGATGTAACGGGATTACTTGACTTTGGGTGTGTGCTGAGGGTTGCTGGGTCTCAGTATACTGTGACTTGTTGGCGCTAATTTCCGTTAGGCTATCTTGTATTTCCTTCCTGAACTCATTGATTGTCCTCATTATCCAGAGCTTCATTTTGCTGTTTTCTTCTTTTATGCTTGTTGCTAGTTCTTGCATCTTGGAGCAGTTGCTACAAGAGACCCGTTGTGGGTCTAGGTCTGGTGCATTTATTATTGTATCGTTATGGGGTGTGTAGCTGTGTGAGGAGTCATCAAGCAGATTTTCTTGACTGATATCGAGTGGCGGGGTGGGAGTTCCAGTATGTTCGTCTCTTTTTGGTGTGCTTGTTTTCTCAGGGGGTGACCCTGGGTTGTTGTCAGTACTGTCACTGTTGTTCTGGCTGTTGTTTCCATTGTCAAGGCTGACAGAGCGTCTAATGAGGTATGGGGTTAGGGGTCTGTTGTTGTTGTTGTCTTGGGTCAGTCTTTCAGCATTTGTCTTCCTTCCTCTTTTGGGCTTTGGAGTACTGTCATTATATTTCAAGCTGTTGTTGTTTGCATCTGCCATCTGTGTGTGTGTATCTGAACTGTCTAGACTTGTGTCTTTGTGATCACTCATTGCGCCGGTCATGTTTGCCCGCCTATTCTGCTGTAGTAGACCTAACCTCTATTTAGTCCCACGATTGTGATTACGTTAAATTACAGTAGAAAGTTGTTATTTTCACATGTATTTTGCACTATTCTATGGGTTTTGCACTGGGCACGCACTTTTGATTTACTTTGCTTATTATAAGGGTATGTCACTATTAGAATTGTGAATTTCACTGAGCTATTTTGAAACGTGTACGTTCACTTTGCTTGCTAAGCGCCCTCTCTCTCTTAAAAAAATGTATTTACCATCCCTATGCGCCAGAGCGAATACACTTAAAAAGAGTGGTGTTAATAATGAACTCATTTTAACTCCGCCCAGTGTTAAAATGAAATCACACCGGTGAAGGAGGCGTAATGCGGTGGTGTTAAAATACCGGTGTAAAAGCAGGGTAACTGGTGTAAAAGCGGAGTAATACCGGTTTAAAAACGGGGTAAACTGCGTCCGCGCTTGGAGTATCAACTTTAAAGATTATAAAACACAAAAAATGTCAGTTTTTTATGAAAATTAATAAAAAATATCATTTATTAATAAGTATAGTGATCAAGTAAGTAAAAATATTCACAAAGTAAAATATTTTAACATTGGTAAAGAATATCTACACCGGCGGCAGCGTTATTTTCACACCGCTTTCGGTGTTGAAATTTAACACCACTGATTTTAACACTTACACCGTTTGGACTTACCCCGGTGATTTTTTACAGTGCAATACTTGTGGGAGTATACACGGAGAGAAAAATATCATCAGAATGACTATCCAATATATCGTCAAATGACGTATCGTCAGAATAATGATTCGTATGCCTTGTTTGAGAATACTCACATATTAATTTAACAGTTTATAATATCGTTAATTTGAAGATATGCATTTAGGTTAGGATGAGCATTTATTTAATTTAAATATATGACAAATATCCTTTATAAGCATACGTAGTTTCGTTGATATAGGTATCTGTTTTGCTAGCGTGAGGATTCGTATAGTTAAATTGGCTATACGTTTTATCGTTATGGGTTGACGGATGCCCAAATACAGAGTTTGCGCAATAGTCATGTCAGAGATTCATGAAATGTCTAAAATAAGGATACGGATCGTCATTTTGACGATCCACTGTGAGGAAACTCTGTATAGCTGAATTGGCTATACGGCATATCGTTAAGTACGTTGAGTATACAGCGTATAGCCAGAATAGCGATACGTATACTTATTCTGACGATATTTTTCTCTCCTCATGATTCCTTGTTTCCATCATCAATTGGATCATATCTGGCCGATAAATACCTTTTTCGTCTCTTATTGCAATTGTGTCTCGTACCAGGTTTAAAAAAATGTACCTACTGCTTTGTCGAACAATTTGACAGCAAATGATCTCATTACTTTTGGGAAAGTCATTATAAAAACAAATTTGATCATTTGAACAATACCATCAAAATTAGTAGCTATTTTACCAAGAACATAGAATTCATTGTTGGGATCCTTCATTGAGTCAACAGAAACACCGAAAGCAGATGTAGCAATTGTATCATTCGTATAACGCGTGAAAATATCCTTTGAATTGAATACTGTGGATCCTTTTTGCGATTGATAGACCAAAAAATCAGTAAAATTATGAGCACACTCAGACATCAATTTAAACATGGCTCTCATTTTGCTGGATATGAACGCAGGAGTCAGCAGAGTTCGAATTTCTCGCCACCTTTCGCCCTTCAGAGAAAATAAATTGTTGCTGAACAAAGGCTCGATTTCAGAGTCTGTAAAATTGCGATGATCGACAAAGTGCTCGAAATTCTTTACTGTTATATTTTTTAAAATATCCAAATTACGGATCATTATTACAGGTTTGTTAAACTCATAGTAACCAATATATTTAGCAAAATTGCCATGATTGTATGTTTTTACTGTTTGATTGACAATTGATATTTTTTTTATTATTATTTTAACAACGTTGAAAAAAATTGAATGCCGTTCTAAGTGAGGAATTCCGTATTTCTTAAAATGTGTTTCCTTGCCAAAAAATGTGTGTTTTATAAAAGTTAACACAATTATAATAGCTATAGCTAACAGAGCAGTCCATGAAATATCCATTGCTTATTTAATAAAAAGTTTTACTTCGCGTGCAGTTTGAATAAACGTCCTACACTGTACTGCCGTAGAGACTACGATTAACTGACAACTATCTTCCCACTCTTGAAACAGATTATCAGTCTGTTATAATATCATAAAAGTATATTTACAAAAAAAGCTCATTCAATGATCACTCAACCAAAATTTTTTTTGGTAATTTTCAAGACGCACCGTTTTTCAAACGAAAAAATAACTTACCCCGGGAAAAAATGATTTTGCCTTATCATGTACCTATAGTAGGGTGTTTTTTTTATTTTGACGACTATTTTTTTTTTTTTTTTCGATCCCAACTGAAAACTTTGTTGATGTTGTTATGTCCGGATTTAATTAATTAATAAATAATTAATTATTGGTAATGGTCGCGTGGACCTCAAGTAGGAGGAACGGGGCAAACAGGGTGATTTTCCTAAAGGATTAGCTCTAGGTTTTATTTTTATTCTGAGAACTCGAACGATAAACTTCGCAGGGGCCTCTCTGTAGATTTGATATAGAATTTGGATGCAATACGTAGAAGAATTTGATCATTTCACCTACCTTTCGTTGTTTGCTGCTTACTTGCAAGTTAGTCTTTGGGGTCTTTGGACTGCATCTCCCGTAGACGGCTTCGGTTGGTCCCTGATCGAAAGATGATTTGATTCAGGAAAAAGGGATGTGGTTCTTAACGCGTCAGCACTAACGTAAATTTTCCGGTAATCTTTACTCTCGTGATGAGAGACTTGCTCACGCTCTAAGCGTATGCGTCTAACATCTCGCGCGCATATTATTGCACTTGTAACGGATGATAAGCTTAAAAGTTCGGAAGTATACTGAGTGCGGCCGAGAGCTATACACTTACAAAGGCACACGAACTGACCCGAACGTTACCGAAAGTAAATGATTTTTTGTTACATCTATAATTCCGTGATGAGAAGAATGCTCGCAATTTTCGACGTGTATGAGAAAAATATTTTTTTATAAATTATATATAATATTAAGGCATTTCAAAAGTTCATAATTTGAAGAAAGATAAAATTACTTGAAGGTAGAAAAAATTTCATTTACCCTTTCCATTTGAAAAAAAAAGATCATTGTTTTAAATCGAGTGTGAGCGAAATGCTCATAACGTTAGTGCTGACGGGTTAATACAAGCCCCTATGGGCTCGCCACCGTCAGTTCACAAGATGTTAAATTGTTCTTAACACTAAGGTTCTTTTCTTTAACTTAAATTTCTGGGATTTACACTTAACTATTAAACTTAACTTATAGGTTTTACACATTGAATTCGTTGAGTCTTATCTCACTTGAGTTCAGTTTGAATCTCCGACTTCAGCAATTCACTCAGACGAGAATCGCTGTTTATACACTTAACAATTATTATAAAATCATCCACGCTTTTTCGTGTTTTACGCGAGCAGTACTCCCCGAGTGGTGATTTTTGGAAAAAAAAATATAATTTAAAAAGTCGATTTTGAATAGAAATTTAACGGTAACAAGCAACTTACCACGCCTCTTCGAGTGCAATAAGAAGACAATCTTCCCGTGGGATTTTATAGTGTACTTAACTGTTTAGATTTTATTAATTAAAATGAACTAATCGGTTTAAGAGAAATAGAAAATAGAAAAAAAGGGTTGCCTGAACGTAACACGATTTAGAACTTACGTAGGCCAGCAAGGAAGAAACATTAACTTCTCAAGCGTCATAGACTGCCGCACCTTGGTGTTTGTTATTTTTATTACCTTGATTCGCGATTCTGGAAGGAATAATTTAGAATACATGATTAGACGAATTTGGAATACAGTCAAGTGTAATTTCCTAATTAAGGGAAACGTCGACGACGTGTAACGAGATGTTGGCCGAAACTACTGTCCTTAAAATGCACTTTACAGCAAGCGCGGCAAAAATGCCTCTTTAGTATATTTATTGAAAAGTAGAATAACCGGGACACCATTGGGTATTGGTGGGGCAAGCCCGATAGGGTTATCTCTATTGGGATCTGATTGGGAACATATTGCACAGAGAAAAAAATATAGTAATTTTTACTAAAAAATATGAGTAAAAATTACTATATTTAGATTGTAATGTTGAACCGCTATTGAAAATATAGGAAATATTATTAATCACATTAGTATATTTTACTTATCGTGGTTAGTAATTTTTACAATACGGATAAAGGAATATTTACTATACTGCTTAGTAAAATATACATCTCAAATATGAAAAAGTATAAAACCTCATTAGTAATAATTGTAAGTCGTTTAGTAATTTTAAAGGAACGAATATTGGAATGTTTACTATACTGTTTAGTAAAATATACATCCCAAATATGGAATAGTACAAAACCTGCTTAGGAATAATGGTAAATCGTTTAGTAATTTTTAAAGTACGAATAGTGGAATATTTACTATACTCTTTAGTAAAATATACATCGCAAATATGGAATAGTACAAAACCTGCTTAGGAATAATTGCAATTAATAATTACAATAAGCTGCCGTAATTTGAAAAGTAAGAATTAAAATTAACTGATTGTAAAAAATAATATATTTATACGAATTATTAATAAATGCATAATGCATTTTTTTATCTTAATACATGAATCTTTTCATACTTATAAACAAATATATATATGTGACTATTATAAAGATTTATAAACAATTACATTTTTAAAGTATAATTAATTAATTTGAAATCATTGATTCGAGCATAGTTGACTGTACACTAGTTGACAATTTAGTGTTAACTAGATTTATAACTATTTATCTAATTTAAAAATTATTCATCATAAAAAATTCAGTGAGTCTATAAAGGATAAATAAATGATTCAATTTGCTATTATTGTTATAACAAAACATTTAATTTAAAAAGTTATTGTCATAGTACAATATGTTGTGTATTTGTAGGAAAAGACATTAATTATGATTATATATAATAATATAATAAATATTAAAAAGTAAATAATAATAACTTATAATAATTAGGACCATCTCTTAGAAATATACATTTTGCCATCTCCTAACCGCGTTTTGAATGATATAAACCCGTTTTTTAGAATCGACCATGGTAGTTTCTCATAATTTACAAAGTATCCTTTTACTTCATATGCTAAAAAGTGATGATTATATGAATATGACAATTTTTTTTACAATTGCTATGACTTTATCCGTATTACATTTCAACATGCTGTTAGATTCCAAAGGAGCGTCTATAACCGGCAGTTCCATTTTCACTTTTCTTAATCACAAGCATATGCATATATATTTCACCTTCACTCAAATAATCACTATACAATTTTATAGGTTATGCTTCCTGAAGACAGGTTAACAGTACACACTATTCCAAAGCCGTTTGGGCAGAACTGAGTAGAGCGCACGCCGGGTTACAACGATATGGTTTCAACATAGTACAAAATTACTAAACGTTTAGTAATTTTTGTATACTATGTAGTAGTATTTCTTATGCGCATAATAAAATTCATAATACACGTAGTAAATTTTATTTCATGAATAGCAAAATTTATATTCCGTTCAATAATTTATCAAATCTCAGAAATGTAATATTTACTATATTGCTTTGTAAAATATACTTTCCGTTGTATTGTATTTATTAAAAATTAATGTAATAAAATTTACAACTCTGTTTAAAAAAAATTCAATCATGATAGTAAAGAATCTATTACGTATAGGAATTTTTTAAATCTGCATATTGTAATAATTACTGAACTGTAAATTTTACTAAACGTTTTGGAATAATTACAAAATGAAATGTATTTATTCATTTCTGTTAGTAAATTTTACTAAAATATTGTAATTATTACTATATTTTCGAGACTCGTTTTCTCCGTGTGGGTAAGCCCAACATTAAAATTGAAGATTGCGATTCGGTTCACCGAATTGGGATAGGATTGGGAACATGTTGGGTAAACCCAATGCTAAAATTAATGATCCGATAATGGGTTTGCTCGATTGGGATATTTTTGGGAACTTGTTAGGGCGGCCTAACGTCAAGATTAATAATTTGCTTCGTACCTGACCCGGCATGTAACGCAGATGAATACTCCAGATCCATTTCGGCATGCCTGGCCCGGACCTTGTTCGCGTGCCTGCTATGAAACTGATTCCCTTATTAAGAAAATGAATTAAAACGACTGCAAAAAAAAATTTTTATAATACATTTTATTGCTTTTAAATACTTTGAATACTTTTGAATCACCGATCTTATGGACATTCAACATTGCAAATCGTTTCGAATCGTTTATTTTAGTCAGGGTGTACCGGCAAGCCTGACATAAGCCTTTAGAAATTTATTTGACCAAATTCTTATCACATTAAGAGTAAAAATTACTTTTATAAAAAAAAAAAAATTCTCAATCAAAAAAGTTTACGTTTTACAAGCATTAAGAATTTTTTTTTTTTGGATATTTCATTTCGCAAAAAGTAGTTTAAAGAATTGTAATAAATTAAATTCTTTGATCAAGAATATATGTTTTTTTTAAAGTAATTTTTACTCAGTGAAACATACACTGAATGTGCACAGGAAAAAATGAACTATAAAAATTGAGAATGAGAAGTAATATAATGATAAAGTGATCAGTAAATACTATCATTCTAAATAGTAATTTTTTCATTTACGATTTAAACGTGAATAATTACAGGATAAGTAGAAAAATTTGTTGTCTATGCAGGAAAAATTACTATTTGAACTTTAAAAATTGTAACTGACACTTAGAAAATAGACGACACGTATTATAAAATTTACTGTTTGAATGTTAAAATTCCCCATATTGACGACTGGGTTCCAAATTATAATTTCTAATAGTAATTTTGAGAATTTTTTTTTTTCCGTGTGGCTTTAAAAATATAAAGTAAAATCAATTTCATTTTTTTTATTATTACCAATAAATTATACAAGTAGTACATCTTTATAAATAGATTTTTTTTATATTGTTTTCTTCTAATTGTATCAATCCATGCCCATTCCAATCCCTGGCATTGTTCATTGCTGATGATCAACTTCCCTGAATTTCATTATCATCCAAGGGTGTAAGTAAGATTGGAACTCAAAATTTTTCTTATTACTTCTAAAAAAGAAAATTATATATTTTAAACACAATTTTTTTCAATTTGTTATATAATAAAATAAAATGATAGCTCATCAAAATTACAAAAAGGTCTATATAGTAGTATTAAATTAATTAAGTTACCTGATATACATAAAAAAACGGTGTATCATTCTTATATTTACAATACAGTGCATCTAGTTTTTGATCGTAAACCAATCATGATGCTGGAACGATCTCTAGATTCCCTGTAATCACTTTATTCAATTTTGTATTAACTATTTATCCTATAGTAAACTATGAAATCTCTTAACGACACATCATACTTTTTCGTAGATCATTTAATTCTCTTTAACTTCGATTTTCGTTATTTAACTTGCCATTACGATAATTTTTTTAATTTTCTAATTTCAATTCTTCAATTTTTTGCATTTAGCTTTTAAAATTTTTTGACAATTTTTTTTTGCTCTATAACCTCGACAATTTCTGAGCTTTTTAAAAAAAATATTTATTTTGTTATTAATGTTTGTTTAAAAGGTTGAAAAATCAAATAATGAGAAATCTACTTCCATTACGGTTGCCGAATGGCCTTTTTTTTAATTCTATCAACTAAAAAAATAAAATTCATTTTTACCTCAGACATTCTCGAAGTGTTCCTGTCCAATTCCTTACCCGGAAAGCTTCACATGACTTTATAATTTTAGCATAAGGTTTTTCGATTCCGTTTTCCATCTGGTCCTCTTCCGGCAAACCTTAGACCACTCGAATAGTTTTAATATTGGACAATCCTGATCTATGCCATGTCCGAAACTGCACAGGCAAGAATACGGCATGCCCTTTCCGGTATACAATATTGGTACCTGACCCGGACCGGGTATAGTGTCAGGCATTACATCATCAGGTATTAGCAGCAGGTTCTTAATAACGAATCAAATTGATGATAATGATCCATCATTTATGGATATTGCGCAAAAAAAAAAAAAAAAAAATTGTCATTAGAAGCGTTGAACCATTAGAAAATAAAATTGAATCGATTTTACCTGCAAAAAACTGCAACCCCTTTTCGTCTCTAAGAAATTAAGATCATTGGTCAACAAGTGGTAACAACAATCAGTTAGATTTCTAGTATCTGCAAAAAATGTCTACAGAAATGGATAACAAAAAATATCTCCATTTATGGCTGCAGAAAAAAACCATCAAAACGGAAACGTAAGGGAAACAACGAAAAAAGAAGTACAACGCCTGAAGCTTTAAACAAATTGATGATCGCGAATATTTAAAAATAAATTAATAGAAGACAATTTATCTTTAAATTAAGAAAATTTCCCACTTCCTCAACTTTCAAAATAATCGATCGATTTGGCTCATCTATGAATCCGATTAAAATAATTACCCAAAAAATGGGTATAAAATTTCATAAATAAAAAATATACCTTTCCTTGGTATGGCCGGATGGCACTTTTTTTAAATAATGATTCATTTTAGTTTTATAAAATTTCAAGTTAAATGGAACGATTCTTTTTTTTTTTAAAATCACACTGAATCTAATTTTTCTTTGAAAAAAAAAAAAAAAAAAAAAAGTCCATTAATTATGTTGATGAGTATATTTAGATAAAAAATTATATAATTAATATTTTTTAGATACAATAACTTATTAACAAATTAATTTGTTTTTCAACCATAAATATTATTATATACTAAGGATGTATAGTAACATTATTATGATGAAAAAAGATAAATATTTATAAAGACTTACACGGAAAGAAATGTATGATATTTATCATCATACTCTTATACACTATAGAATTGAATACCTTAAGTATGGAGTGTGGCACCATACTTATGACGTTATTCACTATACAGTAGAGTATAAAACGCCGTAAGTATGGTATTATACAACATACTTATAGTACTCAATGAAATAGTGTATAAGAGTATGGTAATAAACGTAATACATTTATTTTCATATTATTTTCATTCAATAATTATTAGTAGTATAATTAAAAATAATTATAAAAATAAAAAAAAATTTATATTTATTCATCGTAAATATCTAAGTTATGTTTATTAAGGTGTACTGAATTAACGTGAGGCAACCGTTACCTTTTGTTAAATATGTAATTTCTAGCCTGGCGCAGGTGCCATATTTTTTTATGTTTCAACTATTTTTTTTATTTACTTATTTATTTATCCAAATCAATGAATTGATTAATAATAAAATAATTTATAAGTTATTATACGCCGTAAGGGGTTTACATTTAATAAAGTAATATTCGATTATATAAGTACTTCATTGCTAGTACTGCATATTTAAGGTTACTATAGCTATTAAATTTTTTTTTTTCAGTAAAATTTTAGTTTGATCTTCTTAATGAGCAAATTAAAAATTTTATTAACAAGAAAAACTATTAATTCAAGTATGAGTTTATAGTCTTAGTTTGTAATAAGCTTAAAAAAAACATTAAAGTTTGAAAAAAAGTAAAAAATATTCGATTAACGCAATAATCGTGTTGAAAATAAAAAAACAAACCCTAAAAAAAGATACTACATTTATGTTTTACTCACGTTTATTTATAATTAATAATAATTAGATAGATTAAAGCGTTAGTAAATATCTAACACATGTAACAAATTATTGTAAAAGTTGAAAATGAATTATAAGAAAATTATATAATTTTTAATTTGGTTTTGGATATTAACCTATATAAAATAATAATATTTAATATGGTCTACTATAGTTCAATAATTCTTAATGAAATAAGACTATATATAACATCACAAGTATGGAAAATTTTGAAATATGTTTATTTTTTATTATTTTTTTTTTTTTAAAGTAAATATACTAATAATGATTATACATTATTAATAAATAATATAAAATATAACACATATTGATAAATACTATTCGACTTTATTTGAGAATTATTTTAATTTTTAATTAAAAATAATTAAAACAAAAGAATAATTTACTTGTTTGATTTTCAAATAAGATTCTAACGACGAATACCCATATGTATATTTAAAAAAAAAAAAATCAACAATAAATCGCTGGTGTAATAAATATAGAAATTTATTCAAGTATAAACGTGTAATATTAATGCAGGGAGGTACCGTAGCAGTTGACGCAGTTGACGCGGCAGGCAGTTAGCTCGCGACAATAATACTTTTTTACGCCGGCTCGTACTAGTATGAAAGAGTAGTCAATTGGATCAGTTCGAATAAGCGCTGATGGATACTGACTACGACGAGTATATATACTATTAACGTAACACTACCACGGGTCGATGTCTATGACTGAATGACTCTTTATGTGGTAAATCGCTACGGCGTTTATATAATATTATGTATAACTTAAAAGAAGTATACAAATATGAAACCGAGTATTGACTTACTTGTTTCCGAGCAAGAATAAAATATCACATTTACGTGTGTAAAAACCAAGTCGCGTTGATAAAAAAAAATCTAGCGAGAGTAAAATTGTAAAAATCGAGAGGATGTTTGAAAAATAAAAGTTATTATTCAATTTTGTGAATAAATAATGTAGATTCAAAATTTTCAAGTGTTGTAAAAAGCAAATGCTTTAAACAGCACCACTTAAACAATTATTAGTATTTTTAAAAGACTATTACGTTTGTTTAAAGTGAAAGAGGAGTAATTCTGATGTTTTATAATTAAAACATTTACGAAGCTCCCTGGTTGATCCTGCCAGTAGTCATATGCTTGTCTCAAAGATTAAGCCATGCATGTCTCAGTACATGCCGTATTAAGGTGAAACCGCGAATGGCTCATTAAATCAGTTATGGTTCCTTAGATCGTACCCACATTTACTTGGATAACTGTGGTAATTCTAGAGCTAATACATGCAAACCAGAGTTCCGACCAGAGATGGAAGGAACGCTTTTATTAGATCAAAACCAATCGGTGGCTTGTCCATCGTTACTTTTGGTGACTCTGAATAACTTTCTGCTGATCGTATGGTCTAGTACCGACGACGAATCTTTCAAATGTCTGCCTTATCAACTGTCGATGGTAGGTTCTGCGCCTACCATGGTTGTAACGGGTAACGGGGAATCAGGGTTCGATTCCGGAGAGGGAGCCTGAGAAACGGCTACCACATCCAAGGAAGGCAGCAGGCGCGCAAATTACCCACTCCCGGCACGGGGAGGTAGTGACGAAAAATAACGATACGGGACTCATCCGAGGCCCCGTAATCGGAATGAATACACTTTAAATCCTTTAATGAGGATCCATTGGAGGGCAAGTCTGGTGCCAGCAGCCGCGGTAATTCCAGCTCCAATAGCGTATATTAAAGTTGTTGCGGTTAAAAAGCTCGTAGTTGAATCTGTGTTTCATACTGTTGGTTCATCGCTCGCGGTGTTAACTGACATGTTATGGAACGTCCTACCGGTGGATTTAGCTAAGGTCAAACTTGGCGATCCAATTTAATCCTATCGCGGTGCTCTTAATTGAGTGTCGAGGTAGGCCGGTACGTTTACTTTGAACAAATTAGAGTGCTTAAAGCAGGCTTATTTTGCCTGAATACTGTGTGCATGGAATAATAGAATAGGACCTCGGTTCTATTTTGTTGGTTTTCGGAATACCGAGGTAATGATTAATAGGGACAGATGGGGGCATTCGTATTGCGACGTTAGAGGTGAAATTCTTGGATCGTCGCAAGACGAACAGAAGCGAAAGCATTTGCCAAAAATGTTTTCATTAATCAAGAACGAAAGTTAGAGGTTCGAAGGCGATCAGATACCGCCCTAGTTCTAACCATAAACGATGCCAGCTAGCGATCCGCCGATGTTCCTCCGATGACTCGGCGGGCAGCTTCCGGGAAACCAAAGCTTTTGGGTTCCGGGGGAAGTATGGTTGCAAAGCTGAAACTTAAAGGAATTGACGGAAGGGCACCACCAGGAGTGGAGCCTGCGGCTTAATTTGACTCAACACGGGAAACCTCACCAGGCCCGGACACCGGAAGGATTGACAGATTGATAGCTCTTTCTTGATTCGGTGGGTGGTGGTGCATGGCCGTTCTTAGTTGGTGGAGCGATTTGTCTGGTTAATTCCGATAACGAACGAGACTCTAGCCTGCTAAATAGGCGTTTTTGGTATCTTGAAAGATTTACTTGATTTTCGGATCAAGTGATTTTTACTACCAACGTAAATAAATATCTTCTTAGAGGGACAGGCGGCTTCTAGCCGCACGAGATTGAGCAATAACAGGTCTGTGATGCCCTTAGATGTTCTGGGCCGCACGCGCGCTACACTGAAAGAATCAACGTGTCTTCCCTGGCCGAAAGGCCCGGGTAACCCGCTGAACCTCTTTCGTGCTAGGGATTGGGGCTTGCAATTATTCCCCATGAACGAGGAATTCCCAGTAAGCACGAGTCATAAGCTCGTGTTGATTACGTCCCTGCCCTTTGTACACACCGCCCGTCGCTACTACCGATTGAATGATTTAGTGAGGTCTTCGGACTGATGCGCGGCAATGTTTTGGCATTGCCGATGTTGTTGGAAAGATGACCAAACTTGATTATTTAGAGGAAGTAAAAGTCGTAACAAGGTTTCCGTAGGTGAACCTGCGGAAGGATCATTAACGTATAATATACAATACAAAATTTTGTGTTTGTAATATATATACATATAAATATTACTTGCAAAAGTGTTAACGCACGCTATACAAAAAGTAAATTGAAAGAATACTTAAGATAATAAAAGGTATCTCAAGAAATTTTGTGTTTGATTATATTTATATCAAATAGTCATGGTAACCTATACTAGTCTATACTCTAAATGTCTCGTGCATATTGTGTAGATGAGGTTTTTAAATGAACATACGCCATGACTGAATTATATTTACAAAGTTTCGTTGCCATATACATCTGGTGTATAGATGGCAATTTTACATTAGAATAGGATAATATGTTTCTAATGTAAAAGACATTTTGTCAAATTATCAAAATTACGTCAACAAGCAAAAAAAAAAAAGAAAATGTGAAAATTTTCTAAAAAAGATGATTATCCTGAACGGTGGATCACTTGGCTCGTAAATCGATGAAGAACGCAGCTAATTGCGCGTCAACTTGTGAACTGCAGGACACATGAACATCGACACTTCGAACGCACATTGCGGTCCACGGATCCTATTCCCGGACCACACTTGGCTGAGGGTCGTTTATTATATAAAAACTGCTTACATTAATTGTACTAGCGATGAAATATAAATTGAACGTTCATCATCAATACTTGATTATATACAAAATGATGTCGTTTTAAATTATTATATTTACTTGAATCAGTGAAATGCTATTATAATCAAGTACAACTGATTTTCGAGTCTACGAATTATAATATTATATAGACCGAAAACAGTTGTTACTTTTTTCATTGTTTCGTTATTTTAAATTGACGACCTCAGATTAAGTGAGACTACCCGCTGAATTTAAGCATATTAATAAGCGGAGGAAAAGAAACTAACAAGGATTTCCTTAGTAACGGCGAGTGAACAGGAATTAGCCCAGCACTAAATCCTATGGTTATGCCATTAGGAGATGTAGTGTTTAGGAGGAATCATTTAACCCGAGACACATTATCATGTCCAAGTCCATCTTGAATGGGGCCATTTACCCATAGAGGGTGCCAGGCCCGTAGTGACTGGAAA
>NC_068551.1:7677035-7684535 GCF_026212275.2 Microplitis demolitor | reverse complement strand
CGGACAGATTCATACCTGCGATAGTTGCCGGAAATTCTCTGGATGCTGGTCAAGATGACATCAAACTGGTTTATCGGTATCCCGTAAGCCAACACCGCAAAGGAGTAAGCTGCGTGATTAAAACTAGTGCAAAAGTCCGTGATAAGTTGATGAGCTCAGGCAGAGTGTATATTGAATTTTACTCATGCAGAATTGAAGAACATATTCTCATTAAGCAATGCTACAATTGCTTGGGCTTTGGTCACATTGCCAAAGATTGCCAAAAACCCAAAATCTGCTCTGCCTGCGCTGGCCCACACTCATCCAAAGACTGCCGTGATAACCTCAATCTGAAGTGTCACAACTGCTCAACAGCCAAGCTCAATGATACTGCCCACTCAGCCACGAATTCCACCAAATGTCCGATCCTTATGAGACGTATTGAGGAAAAGGCGCGGAGTATAAATTACGTTGATGAATAAGGAGCATAAGCAAAGCGAGAGGTCAAGGGCGCTATTGAGAGCAAGGGTGGCATCCCTGCCAGTGCCAATTGTGGTGCTCTCGAGGTTAAGCGCTTCCCAGTTAACTGGCCACGAAGAACATCATCGTGATAGAAAATTAGTCTGCCAACCCTCCTCGAATGAGGAAAACCCCACTGGTTACAATGGTAATAAACAAAATGTGAACCGAAGAAGGGGAGGTATCCCTGTGCCTCCTCCCAGTGGGGACAACCCTTCAGTAACCCCTGAAGAGCATACAAGCAACACTGATCAAATCGGCAATAGCGGCACAATGCCATCTGGTAACAACCTAGACAATTATGAGTGCCCTTATTATGATAGCTCCTTTCCCACAATTCGTGGTCTAGGGGTGCACAAACGAGCTCGTCACCGGGAAGAGACCAACTTTGAAATTGACCTAGCCAGAAAGAAGTACCGATGGCAAGATGAAGACCTCCAACGGCTAGCAGCCGAAGAAGCCCGTGCTCCAGCTACAACACGCTTCATGAACGAATATCTGTTCAGCAGAGTTAAAACTGATCCTGTTAGGTCGGTACAAGCCATTCAATCGGTAAGAAGGAAATCACAGTACAGAAACCTCGTCAGACAGTACCGGAACCACCTTGAGACTGATACAAACCGCACAACACCAGATAATGATCCACAACAAGAACTTGCCACGATATTTTAATATCGCGGCAGTCTCGCATCAGCTCGGTGAGCAACAGAGGGCAGCACACGCTGCTCACACGTCTCATCCGACATTGTATTATCATTATTGTTTGCTTACATGTAAGATTTTATTTAATTATTGTGTTAATAATACGTTATTGATTTCTTAGGTATAAAGTGTATTTGAATCAGGAGATTTCACTGATTAATTAGAGTATATATTTGGATTTTTGTAGCGCTGGGAGAAATAGTTGCGCATTTCATTTGTGTGCTTATGATTATTTTGTATTGGTTGGCGCATGCGCGTCAACGCAACAGTTGGCATCCGTAAATTTAGTCATTATAAATAAATTTACTAGTTTTATGAATAAATCATTGATTGATTTATCGGTAAATAATATTAAGAATTAATTATGGAAAATACAATTGGTCATTTAGCGTCGGGAACTTGATAAATTACACGGCCACAGTTATGTAGTATGTTGGTGGTACTGTAAAGAAATAACATGCGACGGTTGTATATCTCTATTGGGTGAAGTGAGATATACGACAAAATGGCGTCGGTTTAGGTGCCGGCGTGAGATTCACATGCTGCCATGGTCAGACGTGGGATAGTCTCTGTAAGAGTAGCGTGTGTGCTCTGTTACATTAAACTAATTATAAATTTGTCGCCATTTGGTATTTTGTGTAGATAATATAAACCCATTGGCATTAGTTTAGCATTTTGATAAATCACATTAAGGAAAATACATTTACCGTATTAGCGTGCAACCAAAGGAGTTGAATAATACGTAAACTGTAAGTACCTTTTTGGCTAATGCATTGGCGTGTAATTTTGGTTCCCGAGTTGGTGATCATTTGTATATAGCCTAAGCGTGAGAGAGATAGTAAATTCTGAGTATTAGTAACTGGTCATAAGCATATGATGGAATGCGTGAATGTTATATTCAGTAAATACGAGTACAGTCAGTGAAATTATTCAGTATTATTTTACCAAATGTTGAGTGTGGTAAATGTTTGGTTATTTTTCATTATGATTTATTAATAATTTGAGATATAAATTATTATTTATTTGAGTATTATTTATGAATTATTATTGATTTGATTTATGAATTATTATTAAGCTGAGTCATGAACTATTATTTACTTGAATATTGATTATGAATCATTATTAAGCTGAGTCATGAACTATTATTTACTTGAATATTGATTATGAATTATTATTAATTTGCGTATTAATATTAACAATTTGAGTTATTACTCATTGTTTAACTGGATATTGAGTGTAAATTATTATTAATTTGCGTATTGATTATTATTAATTTGAGTTATTAATTATTGTTAATTTGAATTATTATTATATTTAATTTGAGTTTGATTCATCAAGTATTATTTAATTATCACGTGAGAGTGATCAAGGTATAAATACCAGTCATAAGTATTATACCCAATAGGTGATATTTATTTATTATTTGTGTCCAAAATACTATTGTTTTGAAATACCGTAAATCCACCAGTGGAATGTACTGGGAAGTGTTACTGGAAATAATTTAAATGAATTTACGTATATTCACGTGCAATTGAAATATTAATTATTACCATATATGCGTTGGTTTTCCAAGACATTTATTGTTTATGCATTATTATTATTGTTTGAATTAATTTTATATACGCATATTATTATTGTTATTATTATTATTGTTTTGTCAGTGAGCTATTATTATTTTTCAATTATTCTTTATGTGAATATGTGATATACGTGCTTAACTAATTAATTAATTGAGAATTAAAAAAACAAATGGTCATCAACCCGGTATTTATTTAATTTTATTATTTTAATTACTGCTATCTTTTCTTGCTATCCTAATTCCTAAAATCTGAAATCGCTATCCTGTTATTCATTTTATTTTCATTTTCATTTTTCTCCGTTGTGTTATTTCGAGTTAATTTGTTCGTGGGGCACACGAACTGGCGCCCAACTAGGTTGTCTAACCCAGCCTGAGTAGAGCAGCTAGTTCAGGGAGATTCAGGATATCTCCAGGTGGGACATTTGTTTTCTGGGTTATTTATTTTTCAGTTTCCGACCAACGGAGAGCCATAACGGCTATTGAGCGCCAACCACACTCCGCCGTGGGACGCGTGAAATAGTAGAGAACTTTATAAACTTACCGGCGAGAAATCCACGCAAGAGTCCCAACCACATCTTGAAGCAAGCTGTCCTGTTGAACTTGAAGTGAGTGAAAGTCAAGGAAGCGAAACAAGAAGCGAGAATGGATGGAGCAAGCCATCAAATACCTAAACGCCGATGGCAAAGGAGAGTCTGACCGTTTTTTCCTGCTTTCTGCAGTAAGGGCTGTCCTTTGCCACAAAAGCCCAGAAAATGACCTTGAGCTTTGGTTCCAGACAAGATTTCGCAGGCATCCCACTAAGGATCGATCCTTGAGACCAAAGAGAGCAGCTGAAAAACCAATGAACCGCAAGACAAGGAGGCGACATGAGTATAAAGCTATTCAATCACTCTGGACGAAGAACATGTCAAAAGCTGCTAGCAAAATACTCGATGGTGACTCAAACACACAATGCCATCCAACATTGGAAGAGCAACCCTTCGTAAACCTATGCCAATCTCGATTGAAGAAGTCACCTCTATCGTCGAGTCAGTGAATGCTAACAAGCGTATTATAGCTACTGCTGTTGGCAAGGATCCTCCTCCTTCAAGCCAAAGAGTAATCACAGCAGTGAACAATATTACCGGTCTCTTCAACAAGGTCACGGAGGCGTATCGAGTGCTAGCTACACGAGTTGAAATGATGGAAGAACTGCATGAAGTTCTCGTTAATGGGAAAATGGATCAAACAGCCGTATGTAACCAGG
The DNA here is from genome assembly GCF_026212275.2 of Microplitis demolitor. Classification (NCBI taxonomy): domain Eukaryota; kingdom Metazoa; phylum Arthropoda; class Insecta; order Hymenoptera; family Braconidae; genus Microplitis; species Microplitis demolitor. Next base: position 7,680,510 of record NC_068551.1, on the reverse strand, counting down.
AGGTTTTCAAACTCGAGATAGTTGACCTTATTCGTCGTGAAGTCGCTGAAGCTTTTAGTCAGCAGTTCGAATGCACCGCAGGAAGAGACAAACACAATAATGTTGCCAGTATCATCGCGGGTGAAATGAAACAAGCTGTCAACGAAATCAAATCGTCACTTGCCTCGACTCCTTCGAAGCCTGCTCCTTTTTCGTATGCCGCGATTTCCCGCCGAGGACTGAACGTCGACAATCGTCTTCCAGCTGTCCAGGGAGATTCGAGTAGAATGAAGTCAATCGACTTTACAGTGGTTCCCATGATCGGCTTCACGGATAAGTATGCAACTTCGATGGACATAAAGAATAAATTTCGGTCTGTTATAGTGCCGGCTAGGTACAACTTACGGGTTGTGCACCTTATTACCCTTAACAACATTAAAGCGATTAAAATAATTGCGGAAACAGCTGACCTTGAGAAACTGAGGCAAGCTGATGAACTTAAAAGTGTAGGTCTAACAATCGAAGTACGTCAGAAACTGAAGCCGAGGCTTATCATACGTGGAGTCCCCACGGACATTCCGATGGAACAGATTGTCCCATCAATTGTGTCAGACAACTACTTGGATGCCAATAATGATGAGATCAAACTCATCTACCGCTACCCGGTGAGACAAGATCGAAGAGGTGTGAGCTGCGTGATTGAAACCAGTGCGAGGATCCGTGATATTTTGATGGCCAGTGGTAGAGTATACTTGAACTTCTCGTCATGCAGGATCGAAGACCATATTTTGATCAAGCAGTGTTTCAACTGCCTTGGATTTGGTCACATTGCGAGAGAATGCAAGCGCCCGAAGATTTGTGCCAATTGTGGAGGTCCTCATTCGTCCAAGGAATGCCGTGAACAAGCACCGTTAAAATGCCACAACTGTCACATGGCCAGACTAAATGAGACCTCACACTCAGCCGTAGATACCATGAATTGTCCAATCATTCGCAAGCGCATGGAGGACAAGGCGCGAAGCATAGACTACGCGGATGGAGGAGAGTCATAGCGCAAATGCGAGTGCGCTACCGAGAGCAAGGGTGGCATCCCTGCCAGTGCCAATTGTGGTGCTCTCGAGGCTAAGCGCGTCCCAGCTAACTGGCTACGAACAACAACTTCGTAATAGAAAATTAACCTGCCAACCATCCTCGAGCGAGGAAAACCCCACTGGTCACATAAGTGATAAACAAACTGTGAGCAGAAGAAGGGGGGTATCTCTATGCCTCCCCCCAGTGGGGAAAACTCTTCAGTAACTCCTGGAGAACGTACTGATAGCAGCGAGCAATCAAGCAACAATAACGCAGCGTCATCTGGTGAAAACTTGAATATGTTTCAATGCCCGCACTGTGATAATTCCTTCACTACACTTCGTGGCCTTGGAGTGCATAAACGAATCCGACACCATGAGGAAGCCAACGCCGAAATTGATCTCACTGGAAAGAAACACCGCTGGCATGAAGAGGATCTTCATCGCTTGGCCCTTGAAGAAGCCCGAGCCCCGTCCATGACACGGTTTATGAACGAGTACCTGTTCAGTAAGGTGAAGACAGACCCAGTTAGATCGGTATCGTCCATTAGCTCGATGAGAAGAAAGTCGGAGTACAAAAACCTTGTTAAGCAGTACCGCGATCGGCAAGAGGACCCCGCCAATACTACACCTGAAGTTGAGCCCCCGGCACCCACCCACGTACTAGGAGAAAGTGGACCGAGTCATGAGACAAACCAGACAGTTGAAGATGCGCCAAATGGGACTCAAAGTGATCCTCTTGAAGAAGATGGATTGGGGAAATGGTTAGAGTCAGCCATTAACTACCTGAACTCCGATGGCAAGGGAGAGTCTGGCCGCTTTTTCCTGCTTTCAGCAGTAAGGGCTGTCCTTTGCCACAGGAGTCCAGAAATCGACCTTGAACTCTGGTTCCAAACAAGGTTTCACAAGCACTTTGAGAGTGACCAAGCCCCGAAAACCAAGAGAACGCCAGAGAAGCCGATGAATCGGAGAGAACGCAGACGTCATGAATACAGAGCTATCCAGTCACTTTGGTCAAAGAATATGTCGAAGGCAGCCCGCAAAGTTCTAGATGGTGATTCTGAGGAGCAACCGCACCCAACATTGGAAGACCAGACAGTATTCTGGGCGGATTTACTTAATTCGCCGAGCGAAGAATTCATCGAAGAGAGCGAGCCTAGTCCAGAAGTCATTCATGAGGATGTTGTTCGACCTGTCACAGTAGCCGAAATTCTGAAATATAGACCGGATCACAAAACAGCCCCTGGACCGGATGGCCTTAAGGCCAAATGCTGGTTAAACAACGTGTCAAATATGGTAAAAGCGATTATTATGAATACAATGCTCATGTGGGGTCAAACGCCCAAGATCTGGCGTGATTCTAGGACAATACTAATACCGAAGGAACCTGGTACAATGGATCCGGCGAAATTTAGACCAATATCGATATCTTCGATCGTCCTGCGACACTTCCACAGAATTCTCGCTGGCAGACTTACAGACCTCAATTTGTTCGACGAGCGACAGCGTGCCTTCATACGTGCGGACGGAGTTGCGAAAAATACCTTTGTCCTGTCTGCTGTCCTTTACGATGCATGGAATAAGTTGCGACAACTTCACCTAGGAATGGTCGACGTGAGGAAGGCGTTCGACACGGTCTCACACAAGGCCCTTCCGTGGATCCTGAAGAAAAACGGAATTCCTGATCGATTGGTGTCCTACATTATCGAATTATACAACAAGGCCAATACTGTCCTTGAAGTTGATGGAAAACATTCCAAGCCTATTCATCCTGGTCAAGGTGTACGGCAAGGTGACCCCTTGTCATCAGTCCTATTTAATCTTGTCATGAATGGAGTGATCCAACCAGTAAGTGATGTCGTCGGATATAGGTTAAGAAGAGCAACAGTTAATGCACTAGCATTTGCTGATGACTTAGTCCTACTTGCGCGCACAAAAGAGGGTCTGCAACAAATCCTGGACGCCGTCATTAAGGAAATGGCCAAATACGGTCTTTCACCGATGCCAAAGAAGTGCTGCTGCCTTTCATTGATGCCATCAGGACGAGACAAGAAGATGAAAGTCATTACGGAGCCCCTATTCAAGATCAGCGATGTACCTGTTCCACAACTCGGAGTCAAAGACTGCTGGAAACAACTTGGTGTTGAGTTTGGCGTTAAAGGCCCCAAAATACCTCTGTTGCAGCTCAGTGATATACTCAGTCGGGTAACTAAGGCCCCCCTGAAACCTCAGCAGCGCATTAAGATCCTCCAGACCTTTCTGATTCCCAGATTCACCCATAAAATGGTGTTTGGGAAGCTAACGCATGGAGCTCTGAGAAGGTTAGACAAACTGATCAGAAAGACGGTCAAAGAATGGTGTAGATTGCCGCACGATGTTCCGACAGCCTACTTCTATGCGCCAAATAAAGAGGGTGGTCTCGGTAT